>NW_027450472.1:0-34230 GCF_964194025.1 Convolutriloba macropyga | reverse complement strand
TGGGTTATGGGTGCAACGGTATGTGCAGGGCGTGTGGTGAAGTGGAGGGGTTGGTGATGTGGGCATGATGGATTACGTGGGGTGAGGAGGGGGCGTGAATGGGGGCCGTGGGGTCAAACTCTATGAACCGCCATTCACATCATGAATTTATGTCACAAAAGCACTTTCATTGAATCGCATAATTGAAGTCTAGTAAGCCGATAGGATCTAAGAGAACTTAATGCCGTTCAGTCGTCAGCTGTTTATCGCGTTTTTGAGGACGAAGAATTAAAAAGGTCAGACGAAAAGTCGTATTAAAAAGACCGCAGGATTATTACGATGGCTACAAACTTTGTTTGACAGTAATTAATTATAAGTCGATCACCAATTTTTGTCTGCCCAATTTAGTTTCTCGATAATTCTTACAGTAAACTCTATATGCATTCAATATTCAAGCGGGTTTAATCGTTTTTCAGCTGGAATCTTGGGAGGGAAAATGCCAATTCTAGAACTAACTAGGTTAATTTATCCAAAGTTGCATTTTTACACATTAGTGCAAATTGTTCGCAGGTTTACTCTAGATAAGTCGCATTAGAAAACTTAGCTGCAAAATTTTTAGACTGTAGATTTAAATGATAAACAGAGCCGACTAACGTCGGGCAAAATGCTCTCAAACGACCGGCGAGCAGTGGCCTTCGTAAGTAGCTAGTCACCGTTTAGTGAGTTTAGCTTTAGTTTAACTGAAGGGGCGTGCGGTGAGCGCAGTGGAAGGGATTGATACGGGGGCAACAGGTGGGGTTGTGGGATCAATTTCTAAGAACCGCCCTTCACAGCATAAGTATAAGTCTTCAAAACATTTTCTGTGAATAGCATACTTAGAGACTATTGAGCTGAAAGGCTCTTAGAGAACTTAAAGCCCACTGGAAGCTACCTCTTTAACCCGTTTCTGAGGAGGAAATGTCAAAAACGTCAGACAAAAAATCGGTAAAGCGAAAAATCGCATAGAAGGAGACCGACAGGACTAATATAATCGCTACAAACTTCTTTTGAGAGTATCTAAAGGAAACTTAAAAAGATTTAAAAAAATTAGAGAAAATTGCAGAGGTTTTTAAAAAATTGCCCAAATTCGTAATATTAAAATCTTGCAAAACCTTCCATTATTAAATTGCACAATTTCTCAAAAAAATACTTTACTTCGTAATGTTAAAATGTTGAAGCCATTCCACTACTATTAGAAGCAATGCAATAACCTACTATCAAACTTGAAATCTATGGCTGATTGAAAACTATCAAACTTGAAATCTATGGTTCCTTGAAATCTATGGCTGATAAAACTCAAAAAATCAAAAATCTTGAAAAAATTTGTGAAAATTTGTATAAATTTGCGTGTTTTAGCGAGCAGTAGCCTTCCACTTGGAGGCGGTGGGGGTGCGGATGGGGGCGGGTTACAGTGGGGTGGGGGCAAGAGCGTGGCGGGAGGGGGGAGGGTTGAATAGAGGGGAGGTGTCTACAGTGAGGGTTCTGCAACCTCTAAGAACCGGCCTTCACACCATAAGTATAAGTCTCCAAAACAGTTTGAGCTTAAACAGTGCTGAAAGGCTCTAAGAGCACTTAATGCTTGCTGAGCGCTACCTGTTCGTCGAGCGCTACCTGTTCGAGGACGAAAAGTCAATTGGGTCAGACGAAAAATCGGTCAACCGAAAAATTGCACAAAAGGACCAACAGGACTAATATAATTGCTTTGAGAGCAATTAACAACATACGTTAAAGCAGCATGCATATTATAGATCAGAGAATGATTTATATAATAATTTCTCTCAAGCACAGAGGCATGCTTGTGTGTTTGAGAAAAAATAGCAACGATAAAATTTTAAAATCTATAATAGAAAACCTAGAGGTTTGATAGGAATATCCATACGTGGCTAAAATCTTAGCTTTAATGTTTAGTATTTTGCGAACCAGGCTCAGTTTTTATAGACATTGCACGACTATTAGACCACTATTAAGATTGTGCCCTCTGATTAGACCCTCTGGTCCAGACTTTGACCTAGATTGTCCTAGATGGTCCTGTGTAAGAATATAGGTTGACTAACCTGTCAATATCGAATCTAGCGATGGCTTCGACCATAAGGAGTCCCATATCAATGGCTCGTGCAGCGTGGTCAGGCACTTCGTCTGGACACCCACATACGCAATAATAGCAGTCACCTACAAAAGAGTATTTTTTCTATTCTTCGCGAGCTAGTGTAGAGGGCATAAAATGTTTTCTCCCCATGACCTTTGAAACTCTTCTGTCCTCTATCTGCAGTGTGGCCCACTATAATGTCGGAGGCTACAATGTATCATACCGGGAGTTTTTTAACGATTCGTCTTACCTAACGTCGCCATTTTCTCGCAGCCAGTGAACTCACATAGATCATCAAATCTCCCAAACAAGTCACTTAGAAGTTCAACCAGTTGGGACGCAGACTTGCCACTGCTCATTCTGGTGAATCCCACGATGTCCGCGAAGATGATTGACACTTTGTCTTGAACTCGGATCCGATCTATTATCTTGTGCTGGTCCTCTGCAATTATGACAATTTTATCACTCACAAATAGACCAGCAAGACCGAAATAACTGATGCAAACTTTTTTAAAAGCCGTTAAAACTCCGGTACAAAACATAGAAATCAGCTAGGAGAGTATTTGTTTTATTTAAATACGACGACATCCGAACTTGATAACAGTCCTGGAAGAACTTCTCCAGACCTCGCACAAATACAGTTTCTTTTCATTTGGAACATATCAATGAAAAACTGGGTATAATTTTCAAAGTAATCAGAAACGTATTGGAAAGAAATCTCAAAGTTCTTAAAAAGCCAAAGTTAGTTAGTTAAACAAGATTAATAAAATTAATTAACGTTATGATATTTTTACCATTTCTCTGTGAAGAAATGCGAAATTAAGTCTCTTCAAATATGGTCCTTATGGAATTAAATGGACGTTTATGGACTTAAACCTTTCTAATTAAGAAAAAAAATATTTGATTCCGATGTATGCTGCGATCTAAAAAGTTGAGATATTTCTGTACATTTCGTGAATAGAAAAAATCTTCGGAGAAAAATACTACGACGTCATAAAACAATATTAGAAAGATATAGCAGTAGAAAAATTGGAGGAAGCCAGTAATTAAACTTTATTTTATAAATTTATTCAAGATTTTGACTCACAACAGAACAACTGATCCCTAGTGATTCTGGAATTTTTATCGTGTAAGATTGGATAAGATGCTGATCAAAAATCTTTATCGTGTAAGATCTTATCTGGTCTTACTCGATAAAAATTCTGCCCTACGTGAAGGTTAATCGTGTAAGATCTGATAAGACGTTTTAATGATTTCAAAATAACCTTATAACGTAGTAAGGTTTCAATGAAAGTAAAAATAAATCGGTCAACTAACCAATTTTGTAACAAAAAAGTTTGTTGACTCTATGTTGACGACAGTATTATTCTGAGTCTTAACTAGGTACTATGGCTAAACTTAGCAGTTCAAGATAGTTTTGGTCTTTGAAGAAAATTTTACAGCCTAGTTCTATAATTACTGCCTCAGAAGAAGCCCCTATTACTCGAATAAACCTTTTCACAATATCTATAAAACCCAAAAGGCAAAAGAATATAATTTTCTCTTAGTTGCTCTGACACTTAAGTGTTGCATGCTGTAGCTTTTCGGCCACTGCTTGCAAACAACCCCGAATGTCTTCAATATGAAGAAAATGTCACACTTAAAAAATTTTATCGTATAAGATCTGATAAAGTTTTATCAAAAAGATGAGTCATAGATAGCTTTCTCAAGGTTATCTTACATCCTAAACATTTTTTGTCAGGCAGAATTTTTATCGTGTAAGATCTTATAAGGCAGAAATTTAATCTTGTAAGTTCTGACAAAAGCAAACTTTTATCGTATACGATCTTATCAGACCTGATAAAAATTTTTTATCGTGTAAGACCTGATAAATTGTCTGACAAAATCTTAGTCAGGCGATGCATAATCTTATAAGTACTTTTGTAAGAAATTTTGAAAGAAATTTGTAACATCTTACACAATAAAAATTTTCAAATGTCTGGGGATGCATCTATCAGTTTCAAAGTACGGATATCTTTTTCATCAAGAAACCGGAGGAGGTAAACATTTGTATCTAGAGTTTGAAAATGAACAAACGAAATACTTCAGTCAGTGATTCCAAGCAGCAGTGTTTAGTGGAATTTTGTTCTATGAATTCTTCGGCAATTTAAATTGGTCCTTGGCTTCGAGTTCCAATCGTTTTTAGGCTTGAAAAACTATTTTTCACACTAAAAATGTAAATATTTCAAGACCAAGATTTTTTGTTAAAAAAGTTGTGTTTAATTAACGGGACAAAAGAAATCAATAAATGGAATTCTAAATTAAATTTGGAACTGAAAAGATACAAATTTTAGCTAGTATTTATAGTTCTTATCTATGCAAAAATTTACAGCAAAAATTCAAATTAGCTGAAAAATATTTTACTTGGCTCTAACTTGGATCTAACAGGGCCATATAAGATTTTCAACAATTTTAACAGGAAAAAAAATTCAAGTCCAGGACCCTGAACGTGATAAGATCTGAGTTCCAGGTCCGGGATGTGATTTTCGGTTCCTGTTAAAATTCTTAAGAAACATAAATGGCCTTGTTAGAACCGAACTCATCAGTCGGAGGTCAGTAGACGTTAGAAAAAAATTTTAATGTGTGGGAAAACTTAACTCCTGACATCTGATTGATTTTGTCAATAAAAATAAATCCTCAGTCATTTTTATAAAGGTTTCTGGCTAAAGGTTCTCCGAATCTCTTTTTTTCTATGTCTTATCGATTATCGGGAAGGCTTTGAATATTCAAGTTCTGGCTGCTCCGCAACCGATGATAATGCAGAACCTTCCTCTTGAAGGGAAGGTCCTTTATCTGTGTTCTGAACTTGCAATTCTGATTAAAATATGATCTCCTCCTCTGCTGGTTCAGTTTTCACTTTGTCTTTCTGTAGTCTGGCAAACTGGTTGTCGCACACATGAATAGTCCGAATTGAGTTTTCAGGCTTTATGAATGATGTTTTCAAGACCAATCTGATAATAAAAGTCATAGGGACTGTCTTTGTATTCGCTTTGGCCTTGGATATAATGGGCCTTGAATTGAAGGGAAACTCTCAATTTGACACTTTGATATCGAGACTCCAAACATGAAGTGCCCACTCCACTGTTTGAATAGCTCTTTCAGATAGTCCTTTAGATCTGGGGTGAGATACAGGTGTAACTTAAATTTCAATTAACCGAAACGTTGTGACCCGTGTTTGCGACCTAGGCAATGTTGTCCAGACCAGGATGTGTCAGAAGAATTCGCTAAGATGAATATTAAATTAAAATTGGTAATGAAAATGTACAAAAACAGCTTATGTTCCTAGTACTTATCTATGCAAAAATATACAGAAAAAAAATAGATTATCTAAAAGTTTTTCTGCATGGTTGATTTACGATAAGATCTTAGTTCCAAATCCTGGAAGTGATTTTCTATTTTTGTTTAAATTCATGGGAATCATATTTTGCTCTATTGCATTGGTCTATCAGTTGGCGGTCAGTGAATATTGGAGTTAGGTTTCTTTCGGTGGAGGAATTTAACTTCTGACGTCTGATTTTTAGGTCAAAAAGATAATGATAGCGCCAAGACATAATTAAGAGCAAATTTGTGTTGGTGGTCATTACCTGTTAATGCATTAATAGAGGTCATCCAGTTAACGGTTTTTTGAAACTTTAAACATACCCGGCAGATTGCCGGAAAATAGCCGCCGTTGATTCCAATAAGCATGATTGGGATTGAACGAATAGAATATATTGAAAAAAAAGAGTTTTGTACAAAAATAATTTTTAAGTCCGATTTATTTTGATGGCATATCGTAGTTGAACATACTTCTGTTTCTTAGAGAGAGGCTACAGTGGCTACTATCAACACCAATAAGCATTAGAGGTGGTAACTAAGACTTATAGGAACGACGTTCAAATAGCGGGCATCTAAAATTGGGCTTTATGGGTTTATCCCGTTTCTATTTCTGACTTCAATTTTTAATATCAACTCTGTTCATTTTGAATTGTTTTGCTTAGCAACTGATGTTCACATTCACTTTTAGCAGAATGAGAGAAGAGAGAAACTAGCCAAGAGAAGTCAAGAAGATTTCACGCAAAATGTCGAAAAAGCGGCAAAATGGTAAAGCGAAAAAAAGTTTGACGAAGTAAAAAACATAGCAGGACAAGTCCTGAAATACAATCCAAGTAATTGAATGAAAGACAGACCTAATGAACCTGACCAGCAGATCAATCCCAGCCAACAAGACAAAATCTCAAAAGTTGAGAAACTAAAAGAATCAAACAAACTAACTAAAAGGACGATCATTGCTAAAACCCTTGCAGCTTTTAACTTGACGGCCATATATGACTCATTTCAAAATACGCATTAATTTAAGCAAAAACCTTGAAAGAGATGAATCTGCCACTAAAAGTAGATAAACTGGATAAATATGACAAATGCATCAAGAAACTGAGAAGAGAAAATTCAACAAAAATTTCCAAAAATAGGGCTATTAAAAAGGTCAAAACATTTTTTTGACTCTGGAGTTCTGTTTTGTAAACCATCTACAACTTTTAAAAAGCTTCCTTGGCCAGTAAAGATAGTTAAAATCAGAGAATGACAAAAAAATCGAAAAATTTGAAAACAATAGAAAATTTTAAATTGCAAGCTTTATTTGAAAAATTCTCTACAATTGCAAAACTAAGAAATTGGAAACTATTTTATTGCCTCCAGAAACTATGTAGTAAAATACTAGCAAACCCTATAGGAGGTTCCCTGGCCACTGAATAAAAATTTCAAAAATTTAAAGAAAAGAATTGCAACTTTATCAAAAAATTGATAAAAGATATTAAAATGTTGAATACCATTCTATGGCCAAAAAATAATTTTAGTAAACTGTTAGTAGACTCTAAATGCGGCTTCTTGCCCCCTGAGGTTGGAAAACTTGAATAATGACAATAAATGTCAGAAAATTTGAAAAAAAACTAGTTTGATTTAAAAAAATTGGTAAAATTCATGAACTTAAAATGTTTAAAACCACTTCATTACCACTAGAAACTATGCAATAACCTATTATTAAACCATAGAGGAACTTTTTTGACATCAAAGTCTGAAACAACTCAAAAAATGACAAAAATTTTCAAACAATTTGAAAAAATTAGTATAAATTACCGTGTTTATGTTTAGAGTAGCAAAAGATATAGCGCTTTAAGTGGCCGTAAAAAGCAATTACGTCTTGCAAAGGACCTTTATCAACTCTAATAAACCTCAATTTCAGACTGGTCTAACAAAAAATCCAAAAAATGACGAAAAAGTGTTAAAAATTTCATTATTTTAGTCTCAAAAACTACCAAAAATGACCTTTTAACCTTGAATTACGGCCTTCCCAGTAGCTTCACCACTCTGAGTACTTGAGTGACTACTAAACGCGGGCCTCTAATGAAACTTGATGCCCGCTGAGCTTTACCTGTTTATCCCGTCTTGAAAGCTCAAAGTCATGAAAACAGGTGTGAAAACATCTTACAAAAATAAAAAAAACGTAGCAGGACAAGTCCTGACGTACAATTCAAAGAATTTTCATTGACCTATCAAACAAATAGACCTAGAACGGACAATGAGTGAATTGGGAAAACCATTTCTAAAAAAAATCAGGTGAAAAAACAAAAAAAAACAGAAAATCAATGTCAAAATGCTGCTAGGGAGAACAAAAAACCACTAGTGAGATATGTAATTTTGATTCTAACAAAAAACTAGGTCCAGAATGAATTGTGAATGGATTGGGAAAACTATTTAGAAAAAAATCCGATCCAAAAAATTGAAAAAACAGTAAAAATCAGAGTGAAATTGCCGCATGTGAACAAAAAACCACTACCGATAAACCGAATTTTTGTTCAAACACCGTTTTCTCACTCTACTTTAAAATTAGAGCGAAAAAAATTCACGCCCCAAAACCACTCGCTTTTTCGCTCCATTTCCTGTTTCGGCGTGACCAAAATCACCACTCCAATTTGACTTCAAAAATCATGAAAATGTGTGAACAGATCTTAAAAAAAAACATAGCCGGAAGAATTCCGGAAGCGACTCGAAGCCGCAAAACCTCACAAACAAAACCCTATTGCAGCTGAAGCAATTACCATTTGAATTCGACCATTAACTCATTACCTCCCCTAGTCTGATCTAAAAATTGGTGAAACTTAAACCACTGTCACCAAGAAAAAAATGCAGCAAAATTTTATATTGTTGAAAATGTTTGATAACGTTAAAAAATCCGAAATAGATAAGCAGGTCAAAATACTGATGGCCTAAAACAGCTGAAAGGGCTATCAATTGCCCTCAAATAATTCATGATTCTGATCTCAAAAAGATCAGAAAAGCAAACGGCAGATAACAATCTTAGAAACTAAGTTAAATCTATTTTTTTAAAAAAAGAATACTCAAATTTAAGAATCAGAAAACCACTATAAATACAGTTCTAATCACTGCAATTAAAACAAAGAACGGCACATACTTTTCCCTTGTTCTGCATATGCTAGAGAACATGATTTAAAACTAATTCAAAAATTAAAATAGTCATAGAAAAGACAAGCAGCAGAAAAATGTTCAAAGGCAAAAAATCGTTTAAATTAACACCAAGGCCGGAAGGAAGTTGCAGTAGATAGTATTAAGTAGAGCTTTTGGAAAAAGCTGGCTAGCAAACTCTCAGTACTGCCTTGTGTTAAATGAAATCAATTGCAAACAAAGAAATGACGAAAATCTAAGAAAATGCTGAAATCATTCAATTTTTTAACAACTGAAACAACCAAAAATAAATGTGCCATAAAGAGCTGCCAGGACAAAACTAAAATGATACTAACTAGAATGATAAGAACATGGACACAATATGAGGAACACCGTAATAAAAACACATTCTTGATTTTTGAAAGTCAAAAATAAAAAAAACAAAATTCAAGAAAAACGAATACATTTCATTGTTCAGCATTAGAGACATAGAAAAGATAACTAGTCGTCCAATATAAAGATCTATCCTCCTGAAGTGAACAAAAAAATCAGAAAAACCAGATATCAAACATACGAAACATTAAATATTTTACAGAAAATGTCAAAAAACTTTTAATACTGCTTTCATGAAAAATGGAAGCTGAAAAAATCAATATACCAAAAAGAATATGGGCACAATGTAAGGAACACCGTAACAAAAAGGCATTCTTGTTTTTTAAAAAGTTAAAAATCAAATTAAAAAATCAAGAAAAACAAATACAGTTCACTGCTCAACATTCGAGACCTAGAAAATTTAACTATTCATCCGATACAAAAATCTATCCTCCTGAAGAGAACAAAAAAATAGGAAAAAGCAGAACTCAAAAATATAAAACATTGAAACATTTTGCAAAAAAAAAAATTATCAAAAAACTTTTAAGACTGCATTTACGAAAAAGCTTCAACTGTTTTTCAAAAAATGAACTCCAAAAAATGACTGAATTTTTATTAAAACGCAATTAAGGTCCCTCATGTTGCACAAAAAGACTATTTCTAGTAATTACAATCAAAATACAAACAAAAAACTGACAAAAATCGGGAAAAAAACTACCAAAATCGGATTAGCATATGTACAATTTTATAAAACAAAAATACACCGAGGTAGAGAGAGGCGTTAGGTATATGAATTATCAAAGGGACGTTGCCAAATGAACTGATTTTTGACAAAAAGACGGTTAAAAGATCTAAGAATGAAGGAATTAATAGAAAAAAAGTCAAAAATTAACTAAAAAATAAAAAAATATGTGCCAATTTTCAAATTGAAACCCATATTCAGGCTCTGCAAAACACTGTGGCATCAATCTCCGATGTTGGCATTTCAATATAGTATCGAATAAAAATTATTTCTACAAAAAACTAAATTACAAGCAAAAAAAATTGGCCACTTAGACGAAAAAACGGCTAAAAACGGTTATCTATATATGCCATTCAGTCAAAAACTACTTTTCAAAGTCAAAAAGTCTTTCACTAACTGCAGCGCATGATCAAAAAACTTCTCTCGCTTAGCGAAAATTTGTTCACCAAGACAGCTTTTCTCACTTTCGCTTTTAGGTCAAAATGCCGCGTGAACAAATCTACTTCCTGTAAAAAAAAACATAGCCGGAAGAATTCCGGAAGCGACTCGAAGCACCAAAACTTCACAAAAAGCTGAAGCCATTACCTTTTGTATTAAACCATTAACTCATTACCTCCGCGGGTCTGATCTAAAAATCGGTGAAATTTCAACCACTGTCACCAAGAGAAAGAAAATGCAGCAAAATTTTATTATTGAAAACGTTTGGTAACGTTAAAAAAATCTGAAATATTTAGGATGGTCAAAAAACTGATAGCCTGACAAAACTGACAGGGCCATCAATTGCCCTCAGATAATTAATGATTCTAATCTCAAAAAGATCGCGAAAGCAAACGGCAGATAAAAACTTTTCAAAAAAGAAAGGAAAGTCAAAATTATTCAAAAAAGAGTGCTCAAAGAATCAGAGAACCACTACAATTAGATTTCTAATCACGGCAATTAGGACAAAAATAATACATGATTCTTCCTTGTTGTATATATGCTAGACAACAAGATTTCATACTAACTCAAAAATTAAATTAATCATAGAAAAACAAAAGCAACAGAATAATATTCAAAGGCAAACAATCGTCTAAATACAATACCCAGCCCGGAAAAAAATTGCAAGGAATTGTAATAAGTCGAAATGTTGGAAAAGACTTTCTAGCAAACTCCCAGTACTGCCTTATTTTGAATTAAAACAATTGCAAACCGAAGAAACCAAGATCTAAGAAAAAGCTGAATTCATTCAATGTTTTAACAACTGAAAAAATCAATATAACAAAAACAAAAGTAGGTGCCAGGACAAAACTAGAATGATACAAACGAGAATGTGAAGAATATGGACACAATGTTAGGAACACCGTAACAAAAAGACCAATTCTTGAATTTTGAAAGTTAAAAATCAAATTTAAAAAAATCAAGAAAAACGAGTACATTTCATTGATCAGCATTCGAGACATAGAAAAGTCAACGAGTCATTCGAGACAAAAATCCAGCTTGCTGAACAGAATAAAACAAGTAAAAGCAGAATTCAGATATACGAAACAATGAAACATTATGCAAAAAAGTGGTTAAAAAATATTTAAGACTGCATTTATGAAAAAAAATTATCTGTTTTTTCAAAAACTTAACACCAAAAAATGATTGAATTTTTATTGAAACGAAATTAAAGTCCCTCATCTTCCCCAAAATACTATTTCTAGTAATTAAAAGCAAAATACAAACAAAAAACTGAAAAAAAAATTGCAAAAAACAACGAAAATCGGATTAGCAAATGTACAATTTTATGAAACAAAATTACATCGAGGTAGAAAGGGGCATTGAGTACATGAATTATCAAAGGGAAGTTGCCATATTAACTGATTTTTGACAAAAAAACGGCTAAAAGATCCAAAAATGAAGAAATTAATAGAAAAAAAGCCAAAAATTAACTAAAAAATCAAGAAATATGTGCCAATTTCGCATTTGAAACGCAATTTCAGGCTATGCAAAATACTGTGCTTACAATTTCCCGGGTTTACATGCTACAAAAAACCAAATTACAAGCAAAAAAACTAGGCCACTTAGACGAAAAAACGGCTAAAAACGGTTATCTATATGTGCCATTCAGTCAAAAACTACTTTTCAATGTCAAAAAGTCATTCACTAAACGCAGCGCATGATCAAAAAACTTCTCTCGCTCAGAAAAAATTAGTTCACACTGCAATTTTACTCGCTTTCGCTTTTAGGTCAAAACATCGTCTGAACGAATAGTACTTCCGGTAAAAAAAAAACCTTAAGAAAACCAATACTCCTCTTCGAGTCGTAAAAACCGAGAGAAAACCAATACTCCTCTTCGAGTCGTAAAAAGACAGCGCCCCAATACAATTCAAATTCTTTGAATTGTAAAAATTCTTTGAATTGTAAAAAGACAGAGCACCAATACAATCCAATTCTTGGATTGTAAAAAAAATACAAGCGCAATAATAGCCGGCTGAGAAGATGAGGGCGGCTATTAATAAATATTAACTTCTACTTTTCTCGATGTTCTTGATGATTCAATAAAGTTACTACTTCGGTTATATGTTGGTTTCTGTCGATTGATTTGGATGCCAAAGAGCCAAGCATGAAAAGTATGCAAAATGTGTTTTGGGAAAACTAGTTTATGGTGTTCAAATAATTTATCGGATTTTACCAAAAATTATGTATTTGCAGCTATTGACAAAGGCAGTAGGAATTAAGGATCGTAGTGGAAAAATCATTTCGCTTTTAAAACTAAATAATACTTTGTGTATGTTCTTTCTCCTTGTTAAAATTTCGATATTCTCTTCTTGTTGTATGTATTCACCGTGTCTGATTCAAGTTCTTTTACAAAACCTTTTACATAAAAAAGACTATCCATTTTCCCATTTTCGTCCTTTTAAGGAAAGCAAAAGCAAATAAGCAACACTTAGCATTCAGTTCTCAATCACATATAATAACCTAAGGAATGAGTCGGCTCTCAGCGTTTTTGAGATTTCAACCAAGTGTTTTCTTGTTTGAATCAATTTTTGTCCCCAAAATTGTTGACTTTTCACTCACTGTTGTAATTCTGTTTTTCCATTTACGACAACGGAGAGCTCCATTTACCGAAAATTTTCATTCATTTATCACCGTAAAGATAATCTTGCGTCCATTCAATGTTATTCTAATATTTAGACAATTGAGTTCGTCAATAAATGTATCCTTGAAATGACGCCTATTTTTTCCGTAAAAAAATCCTACAAAAATTGGAGGTTGGAATATTTGATTCCAGCAACCATCTTCAATAGTCAGAGTCTCATGAGTGTTCTTGATAATTTCAGCTGCTATTGGTATAGTTCAGCTTTAACTTAAATTTATTTGACTTGCCTTAACTTGCCTTCAAATGTCACCCAAAATTTTCATAAACGCAATTTAATGTTACCATAATTCTTCTTTTCACTTATTTTAATTTTTCATTAGATTACCCTAACTCTGTATCTAACTATTGAAGCACTTTAATTTCAATTTTTTTAAGCTCAAGAGTTATGTTATAAGTTATGGTACATCAAAAAAAATGTTGAAGTGAATTTAAAGTTAAAGGTACGGTAGCGAACCCCTGATATAGTTTAAGGTACATTTCAGGAAATTTAGTAGTGCAAAAAACTTTTAACGTTTTGGTTAGCTTAAGGTGGTTCTTTACCCTAAACATAACGCGGCCGCCATCTGTTTTGTAATGTTACTGTACTCAATAAAAATACTCGAATTTACTGTGAAGCTAAACCCGTACCTAATGTTCAGTGACAATCAGTGCTGATTCAGAGCAATTTCTGAGAAATTTTAAGTTTTAGTACTGATTCGAGAATGATATCAGAACCAGCTCTGAAGTGATTTCTGAATTTCTCTGAATCAGAGCAGAAATCAGAGAAAGTATTCTGTATTCTTCTGAATCAGATGATAATTCAGAATGAATCACTTATTTAGCTCTGAATCAGACAATATCAGAGCAAAGTGTTACCTGAAATAGACTCTGACTCAATATTGAATTCAGCTGAGATCTAGGTACGAGAATATTATAAATTTAGTTCTAGTTCATAATGACTACCTTGTACTTAACGCCTATTTTTTCTGAGAAAACTTAATACCTGGACGATATATAATCTTGAACTTTCTCACTTTGAACTTTTTTCATTAGTATTTTTTCAAATAGGTAGGCATCAATAGGCAACGTTTTGCAGTTCCTTCAAAGTTGATTTTTAATCATAATGCTCAGTAAAAAATCTGTAAAACTTTAATACTGCTCAGAGAAAATTCAGCCAATAAGTCATAAAAATTTCATTCTTAGTTTTTTCATACTGTGAAGAAATAACGCAGAAAAACTCTCTGATTTTTACCATGATCAGTCCAAAAATTGACATGATCAGAATATTTGGCAGAAAAAAATACAGAATTGAAGTTGTCTGCGAGGTTCTTCCGGGTCTTAAGTTTGTTTCTCAGAAAAAAACTTAAGAGTTAAGTACAAGGTGGTCATTTTGAACTAAATTTATGCTGTTCTCGTACCTAGCTCTCAGCTGAATTCAGTACTGAGTAAGAGTCTAATTCAGGTCACATTTTTCACTGAATTTGTCTGATTCAGAGCTAATTAAGTGATTCATTCTGAATTATCATCTGATTCAGAAGAATACAGAATACTTTCCCTGAATTTTGCTCTGATTCAGATAAATTCTGAAGTCACTTCAGAGTTGGTTCTGGCATTAGTTCGGCCCTAAATCAGGAAAATTTACTTCAGTTGTTTCTAGTAGCTATTAGGAAAGGTTTCTAGTAGCTATTATTATTACCTGGTCGAGACTGGACTTGCTTTATGACATCGAGGGCCAGACTTTTAGGCATTGTTGTTTTCAGCAAGTCCTCAAATTTCCCTTTCTCTTTCTCCAACTGTCTCAATGAGAGAAGTTGGTGACCTTCACGAAGGAAGAGAGATCGTTTTCTGGCGTTGATATAGTCAGACAGGTACCAGAATAGGAAGTTGATTGCAATGTAGACTCCAATTAGACAAACTAAGTCATCTTCTGAAAAACGTTTAGCAGCCATGAAAAATGTTTTGCAAAATTGCCTGTTAGGATAGAACTAAGAGACAAATGACATAATTACATTAATTTGCAACAAAAGTCGATACGATGAAATTTTGTAAGAAATGCGGTGAAATTCGGCGAATTATTTTTTTCCACCGCATTCACCGCATTCACCGCATTTCGTACAAAAAATTACCCAAAAACCTTGACACGGGCGTGACTTTAATTGATTATTTTACATCGCTTCAGTATTCGATTCTTTCGCTGTGCAAATTTAAAATTTTCTTAGAAATTTTGTTTTAATCCCAAAATTCTTTACCAGAGTATTAATTATCCCTAGTTTTTAATGTTAATTGTACATATTTTACAAAAAATTAAAATCGGGTGAAACTCATTGGGGGTGAGAAGGTGGTACACAGAAGTGACTACATCTTTCTCAGATCACTTTCCAATAATTTTCCAAGTTCCACTCATCAATAATTACAGAACGCATCTCTACTTACTCGAAATCATCTTTCAGTATTCAAGCGTTTAATCAAGAGCTTTTTTCGCTGTACGAACTTCTAACTTTCCAAATTAAAGCCTCTGATTTCTTTTCATTATGGTACTATGAGCTGAAAAAAGCGTTCTCGGTTTCGATAGCTAAGAAACGCCGAAAGCGTGTATCAGCTCCCTTTTTCTACTCTTCGCAAACCATGCATTTGTTAAATAAAAGCGAGACGATCAAGAGAAGGCTGGAAAAAGATTGGACACTATCGGACTCATTGAAAATGAGGGAAAGTCAGAAAGAGCTTTCAGAGTCAATTGAACTTGACACGAGTCTTCTTATTGAGAAATGTAATTTGACGAGCAGGAATGACTGTTTCAAGCTACTCAGGACTCTCAAAGAGACTAGCGCTTTTCCGCCTGTGATGAATTACGACGGTGTCAGTTTTTCAACTGACGATAAAAAGGCAAATGCATTCAATGATTTTTTCAGCTCTGTCTATAGTTGTAAAATTCACGAAAATGTTCCAATAGCTTTAGATTCGAGTATTAAATTACAAGATGTTACGTTTGGAGTTCTGGAAATTGAAAAAATATTGAGCAAATGTGATGACAGTTCTTCCATGGGCTCAGATCAAGTACCATCTTTCTTGCTTCGTGATGGCTGTCAAGTTTTAGCCCCAGCAGTTATGGCATTATTTCAAGTTATTCAAAAGTCCTCGCATTGGCCTAAGGAATGTAAAACCTCATATATCACACCACTACACAAAAATGGTTCAACAAGTGACGTTAAAAACTATCGTCCGATCAGCTTGCTTCCAAAACTTTCTATTGTTTTTGAAAAAATGTTGTTCAATTTTTTGTATCCACTAGTTAGGCCGCTAGTCACAAACGCTCAGCACGGTTTTATGAAGAGACGCAGCACAACTACTCAACTTATTTCATAATTTGATGTTCTTTACAACAATCTTGACAAAAATTTTCCTTGTGCTAGCGTCTATTTTGATATCAAAAAGGCTTTTGATTCCGTTCCGCATCATAATTTACTAAGAAAACTGGCAGCATTTGGGTTTGACGACGCTTTTCTTCATCTTTTTTTGGATTATCTCGAAGATCGACACCAAATTGTCCGTATAGGATCTTGTTTTTCTAGGCCCTCCGTTGTAACATCTGGTGTCCCAAAAGGAAGTGTCCTTGGACCACTTCTGTTTATCTTGTACATGAACGATCTTGTTGACCATGTGCAAAACTCCCATGTTTACTTATATGCCGACGACCTAAAGCTGCTATGCGTTGATTGTTTCGAAGGTCTGCAATGTGACATCAATGGTATTTATGAATGGTCACGCAAAAATCAACTTGAATTTCATCCAGAAAAGTGTAAAGCGATGAACTTTAAATGCAGCCAGTCTCCCTTATTTCTAGGAGAAGCGGAAATTCTTTTCACTAGAGAGATTATGGATTTGGGAATGCTAGTTACTGAAGATCTCTGTTGGACAACACATGTTAAGACGAAACTTGCGAAATGTAATAAAATTTTTAATTTTTTGAAAAGAAGCATACCGTTTCAAGTTTCTATTCTCCGTAAGAAAACGTTGTACCAAACGATGATTCTATCTGTGCTACTTTACTGCTCCCAAGCTTGGTGTATTACAACTGGTATTTTGAAAGTGTTAGAAAAGTTTCAGCGCAAAGTGTTGCGCTGGGTTTTTAGGTCTGAGGATTACAACGAGACACTTTCAAAACTAAATTTGTATCCAATTTGCTATCAAATTGCGCGAGCTGACCTTATTCTACTCTGGAAAACTTGGCATGGAACAATGGAGAGTGACTTAAAGCTGCATGTCAATAGTACGACACTCAGCTCCCGAGGATCAGTCAAAACCTTTTTTGAACAACCGTTGAACAAAAAATTCAAAACTGACAACTGTTTTCTTAGTCGAACTATCCACTCCGCCAATTACTTAATTTCTATCAACGTCATTGACTTTAGGTCATCTTTCAATGTTTTTTGTAAGAATTTAGATAATTTTCTCATAGCCAAAACACTTTCTTTTAATTACTTTCGGCCATGTACATATTTTCTTAAATGTCGCTGTGTGGACTGCAGATCTTAATTTGCTACTGTGCTTTGTTAATTTGTACTGTCATGTCTTTCTTTTACTATGTATTCCTCTTGTTGGAATTTAAGTCTTTTACTACTACTACTACTACTACATCAAAATCCTGTCAAGGTACGAAATAGAGATTCGGATTAGCTCGAATCATTTCTTATCAGCTATGCTGCTACGATCTTGGGGAATTCGGATAAACTGTATTGATTGAAAGAATTAAATCAAATGCCTAAAAAGCATGATCTGGAACATTCGTTCCTTTCAAGCTGTTTACCAGTAACACACGTTTAGTTATTTACAGTTGCGCAGAAGCAAAAACTCACAGATTGTTGATTTGACAAATACAAATGATGACTCTCATGAAAGAGTTCTAGAATGGAGAAGCTTCCTTCTGCTTCCAACAACGTTACGACGGAGCCTTTAAAGTGATATCTCATTAAGTAGCCGAATTTGGACTGATTTAACAAGTACACAATGGAAAGCATGTTATATATTAAACGTAAAAAACTTATAAAAAATAATTGATTAGCTGGCCAATTGCTAGAGTAACTACCGGTGAACGGTTGGTCTCGACCAAGGAGACAGATTGAGCTTGCGGCGGCCAGCTTTAGGGGTATATATTAGAGGGGGCGGGGTGTTGCAGCATGCAGCATCGCGAGGATGTAGCGAAGTAGATGGCTTTAGGAGAGGGATTGGTCGAGCGTACTGGTTTAAGGTTGGAATGAGACAGAAGGGGGAGGGTGAATGAAAAAGGAAGGATCGAGTGGTGGTCAGAAAAGCAGGAGAGGAATGGTGCAAGGGGGAGATACGGGATCCAAATAGCCAAAGGATTGCCGTTACATAATGATTTTGTGTCTTCTCAGCATCTGCTGTGAAAAATACACATTGAGACTAGTACAGCTCTAAGAGTGCACTTCAGCAACTTAGTGCACTCCGAACATACTTGTTTTTTTTTACCCTTTTTGAGGACCAAATTTAAAAAGCGTCTGATAAAAAAATTGATTAAGTTAAAATTGCATTGAAAAAGACCAGAGGATCATTATTGATGCAATAAAATTGGCTCGAGAGCAATAAATAAAATAATAACACTTGAACATTGTTCTGAAAATCTCCTTATAGCATGAACTCATTAAACGTTTATGAGAAAAAAAGATATTTCACAAGTATATGAGTTGGCCAGTGTCCAGAAAAACAAAATTCAATAAAATTAGCGTTTTGTAGAATCGAGTGAGAAAACTTTGTTCCCAGTCTTCAGAAATAATATGCAATTTTCAACAATGCAATATAATGGCGCAAACACAAGATATAAGTATCTTGAATTGTGAAATTTTTTTGGTCACGAGTATTTTTGGATAAAGTTCTGGTGCCTAATCTTTATTTGTAATTACTTGAGAGCCAATTCAAAGCTTTACTTGCTCTTGTGAATATTGATATGTGTGATCTCCAAACTGCTAATTGTCCTATTAATCCAAAATTAGTATCAACAAGAAACATTCTAAAATAATAAACCAATAGGGTTTTCCTTCATTTCAGTTTAATTAACACTATATTAGTTATTTGGAAAGAGTTAATTATAGTGTAGAATTAAATTGTTTATGGCGTGGAAAACAATGACAAAAGTTTTTCCAAAATTTTCATTCTAGTCCCAAAATCAATCTTTGTAGAAAGTGAGTGTACATACATCTAATTTTTAAACAAGTTTGAAATAATTTAGCAAAGTGTGTCTTGTTTCCTCACACAATTATATCTCTAATCTAAAAACATGGGTTGTCAAAATGACCGAAAAAATCAGATTTGTATATCTGATCCTTCGGACAGTGGCAACTCATGGAAATATGCTGCAAACTGCCGATGAACCAAATACGTTTTATAAGTGTCTGAGCCGGATTATTGAATAACTAATTTTGAGGTTTATTGAAGAAAATTAATCATTTTCATTGCTTTTCTTACTGTCTTTTGCCAGCAGCCCAATTCAATTTGTTTGTTAAAAAATTGAGTCCAGAATGAACAAAGTAGATCCGAAAATTGATCTGAGTGCAGCTAGTGTTGATATAATTTTTTTCTTGGTGGTCTTCACTGAAAAAGAAATTAACTCAAAATGTTTCAGTTATTACCATTCAAAGTTCCACTTTGGTGATAGGGTTGTTGCCGAATTCCACTTTTTGCATTATAGAACCATATTTTTAATACACAAAGTTCGTTTACTATGACATTGTTACTTCATCGTTTTTGTTCATAACTTGTGAAACTGTTGTGAATGCTAAAAGTATAAGGCAGATTAACTGACTTTTCTCCGCTTAGTTTTATTTGAAATTGAATATTTTTCAACCTGTTATACGTTAGTTTAGTAGATAGAAGTGTAATAGTGTGGCGAATACACTATCCCAAAAATATATTGGAATCGCGAAGCGAATACGGAATTTAGTGAGCGTAGCTAAAATTACTTAGTGGAATTGCGGAGCAAATCCAAGCTAGACTTTGACGAGCGTAAAGTAGAAGCGTTTACTGAGCAACTTGAATTCAGATTGATAAACGAGATTATGATTACTTATAATAAAATATTATGAACAATGTATGAAATAATTTAGTAGACTAGCGGGAATATATTTATACGTGAATAATAAAATGTCATAACCTTAGTTATGATATAAAAAGTCATAACCTTAGTTATGTCATAACCTTAGTTAAGTCATAACCTTAGGTAATCATATGTATCACATTTCCCCCGAGACAAAAATTGGAATTTTTAAAATTAAACAACATTTTAAAATTAAACAACATCAAGAATGAAGGGTTAAAACATAACTCAAAATAAGTTGGAGGTACGTCGCAAATGCTCAATTTAACTGACAATAAGAGTGAACTTGTGAATATGCAAACAATATGTAAAGAATTATTGAACTGAGAAATAAGAGTGACCATTACAGCATATTGAATTGGAAAATTCCAATAAAGTTGGATTTGCAGGGCAAATACAATGAGGAAAGAGAATGTGTTAATAGGCAAGTTGAGAAGCATAAACTAAATTGCACATACGAATATGATTGGATTCGCAGAGCGAGTACATGAATTAAATTAACATTAGAAGAGAACAACAAATTGAATGAGTGAAATTGAAAATTGGAATTACAGAGCAAATATATAATTGAATAACAAAATTGTAGTTTGTTTCAGTTTTCAAAGTTTGAATGTTTTCATTATATTTCATTTTCTGCATCCCACACCAACATTTCCCGTTATTGCTCATACTCAAAATATCTAATTCTGGGGTCCGATGGTGAAACTTGCCCCAATTGTAAGTCAGGTCGAGGTGGTGACGGGATTCTTGATTGTTCGGCGTTTTGAATAAGGGCTACTACCGAATCTTCTTGTTTTGAGGCTTTCTTGTCTTTTTTATGTTTTCGCTTCTTTGATTTAGCTGAACTTGATGAGGCCAGGGAACCTGTTGGTGATATTTCCGCATCCGTGAATCCATAAAATTGAGGTCGGTTGCGCTTGAGGCCTTTTGTTTGATCGTCCTGTGCGGGGGGTATGTGTGTTGATTGTGGGACTTGTGAAGCAGGTACAGGTGGAGCCGGTACGATCGAAATCAATGGTTGATCTGGAGCTGGCACATCTTCGTGAAAGTCATCAGAGATAACATTATGACGTCTTTTGAGCTGCGGTTTTGTCGGTTTTCGTACCATCAGCGCACGAGATACGTTTGAGTTTATGGACGACACTACCGATGTAGTATCCCGTTGACGGTGTCTGATTTTTATCTCGCCCCTCTTTTGTTTCTTAAGATCATTGCTGTGTTTTGCGATTTTAAATTCCGTTGTTTTCTCGTATGGAGCAGGGCGTCGTTGAGCATATACCCGCAAATTGGTGGATCTTTCGGCTTTTGTCCCAAATTTTGCGAGATCACTATCCCGAACCTTTACTGGGGATCTGCCAGGCTCGTTGATGATCGTTGTCGTTGGTGACGACTTTGTAACAAAAGATCCAGGCTTAGGTACTTCGTACAGACCTGCCAACTGTCTTTTTGCTCGTTTTTTGTTTGGGAGTTTTCGTGCCAGCTTGACTTTAAGGGACTGTTCCGTTCTCGGTATAGGATCAGTAATTTGCGGGTGTGTAATGAAGCGAGACTCTTTGTTTTCCGATTCCCGGTAGAGCTGACCTGCATCTAAAGAGGCCCGACACATCTTTGGTTCAATTGCGATATCGCTTCTGTTAGCACTGATCCACCCAGCTTCGTCCAGCAAGTCCTCTGCAGAAACCGTTTCAGCATCTAAATAGTGATTAACCATTTTTTCATAAGTTAGATTTAAACTTGATGGAAGTGTGCTAATATTCCTTAAAGGAGTTTTTGCGGGACGGCCGAAATGGTCTTCAAAAGGTGTTTTCTTTGTTGTTTTCTGTTTAGTTAGTCGTAAATCAGAGACTATTTGTTTAATCGCTTTAGATGTTGAAAACGCGTCTTTATTTTCAGCTTTCATGCAGGATAAACGTCTTTTAATTGTTTGGATCATTCGCTCCACCAATCCAATAGCTCTATGATCACCGACCGGAGCGTCGAGAATGTTGATATTATTTTCGTTACAGTAGTTTGTAATTTGTTTACCTGCAAGACAAGTTGCTTGGTCTAAACGTATTGTTCGCGGGATTCCATGAGTATATGCATAATCACGAAGAAATTTTACTACATTTACCCCATTAGCGTTGTCGAATATTCTAACTGTCGGATATTTGGAATAACGGTCAATACATGTTAAGAAATAAATATCTTTATCTTTATCATTAATTATCGGACCCCCAAAATCAATCTGTATTTCTTCGTTTAGTTCTTGAAAAGCTTTGTGTGGGTGCCATTTGGACTTTGGTATGATAGGTTTTAAATTCTTACCAATATCTGTACATGGGACGCAATCGGATGTTTTTGCTAAAATTTCCCTATGCATATAGGGCCACCATGCGTATTGGGAGAAAAAGATCATCCCCCAACTACCAGGGTGCGTCATGTGGACGGATTCGAGCACCGCCTCCTTAATAGAATTCGGGATAGCCACGCGTTGATCAACACACAGACACCCAGATTTTACATGTAGATCCTTCCAGAAGGAGTGGATGTACGTGCTCACTTCTTTGCAACGGGCCTCATCATCCTGTAAGACGCAGTCGCGGATCTCTTCCAACACCGCGTCCTTACTAGTGAGGACCGCCAGGAAAGATTTAGTGAAGAGCTGGTTGAGGTTATTTTCAAGTATCTCCTCCCGGGATAGCTCGATGTCGTATTCCTCGGAAAATGATGATGCTTGGGCGTTACTGGGTCCGGCTCTTGTAGATGAGATGGGGGTAGATTGAGTACGGAATGTCACTCTCGGGGTTTGTGGTGAAATGGGTTGAGTACTTTGCGATGCCTCTTTTGCTGACATTTTGATGTGGAGTATTTGCTGTGTAGAATTAGCTATTAAATGGCAATTAGAATTTTGCGACTGGATTCGCGATGCGAGTGTAGTGTCAGATTTGAGCAAGTGATTTGCGTGGCAATTAAAGCGAGAAATGAATTTTCGATTGTAATTATTTGCTTGAGCTCGAGTAGTGAATGAGGTATTTGAGGCATTTGAATGATGCGTGCTACATTTAGCAGGTTTGCAAGAGTGGACGCGCGTCTTGTGTACTTGTGATTTGTATTTATTGTTTATGTGCCGCTTATGGAAAGGAATTTTATTTGAGTGACTAAATAAAGATGTAATTGCGTCGCAAATACGGGAAAATGTTGCTACCATAAATTCCTCATCATATTGAGTGACGCTTTTTGCTTTTTCATTTGGTTGGCGTGAAATATAATCAACTAAACCCATTCTAGTGCCAGGAATATGTTCGATATTAAAATCGAAAGGTAACAGACGATCGATCCATCGGGTTAATCTGCTATTATAGGATTTATTTGAACGATGAGATTTTAAAACTGAAAGAAGTGCTCTGTGATCCGTCAATACAGTAAAATTCTTCCCAAAAAGATAGTATTTAAAATATTCAATAGCCCAAACCACACCAATTAATTCCAGTTCATTTATACTATAACGTTCCTCATTGCTATTAAGGAATCGGGACGCAAAAGCTACGGTTTTCCACCCTTCACAATCCAATTGCTCAAGTCCGGCGCCTAAACCTTGACGGGATGCGTCGCATTTGAATCGCGTTTCCAGTGTCGGGTTAAAATGAGTGTTTTCTGTAGCATTCGCAATAACGGTTTTTATGTGCTCGAAATGTGTTTGATGATTTTCATTCCAACTAAATTTTTCGTTTTTGTTTAATAATGGCCGAAGAGGATGACATTTTTTTGCAAGATTAGGAATAAACTTACTTAGGTGATGGACACTACCCAAAAATGATCGTAATTGTTTCAGTGTTTTTGGAGCTTTGATTTCCGCAATTGCTGCTGTTTTAGATTCTATAGGTTTGACACCGCTTTGTGAAAATGTGAAACCAAGCCAATTTATCTGATGTTTAGCTAAGTGACATTTGCTTAAGTTAATTCGGAGATTATCAGCCTCAAGTTTTCTCAAACAATCGTAACGTATTTGAGGTGCGATTCCTTATTACCTTTGCTAACTACAATTATGTCGTCAAGAAAACAATATGTAATAGACAAACCAACTAATGTGTAATCCATCGCCTTACGAAACTCCGCTGGCATATATGTAAGGCCATAAAATCCCGTTTTAAAACGATACGTACCTGTTGCGTCACCACAAAAGTAATTGAAATTACAATGACGTGCGGTATCTGGATGCAAGTTTCGTTGACTATATGCGTACTTTAAGTCGATCGTTGAAAAATAAACGTTTTCGCCCTGATTAGAATCGTTAATGTGCTGTGAAATTGAATCGATAAGACTGTCTATGTTTGGCATTTGGTATTTATTTTTATGTATTGATTTGTTTAAAATTTTTGAATTGAGAGCTAACTTTACAGATTTGTCCTTCTTGACTGTAATTACGATAGGGGAAATAAAATTTTTATGAGAACATTCTTGTAACTTTTCAATATGTCCTTGTTGAGAGAGTTTTTTCAATTCGTCTGATACTTTGTCCAACAGATTTATAGGAACGCGACGGCCTTTTTGGTGTAATGGAGTGTAATTTTTATGGAATTTTGAACGAACAATATGTGTTTTGGACTTACCGATTCTGGAGTTTAAATCAGGAAAATCAGTTGCAATTTGTGTCTTGATTGGACAGTATTCTTGTTCTACCTGATTGATTGTCGTTTGATTATCTGACTGTTGAATTGAGAGTCCAAGTACAGAAAACAAATCTCTACTTAACAGTGGGCGGTGGCCATCCGTCACGACTTGAATTTCTATTGGATTCGCGTACCAATTGTTACTTTGAATTGGAGTTTGAAGAGTGCCTAGCGTATGAATAGGTTCGTTGGAGAAAGTTTTCAATTGTTTAGGATTCGCCTCGCGTTTCCACTTTGAATTTGGGTCTTGGGAAACAATTGAAGTTGCCAATGATTCATTTACTATTGTGCAAACGCTGCCCGAATCCACCAAAACATTTGTTGCTGTATTTGCGATCGTTACGGGGAGATCGATTGCCTCCACTGCAGTTGTGAATTCCGTCGAAGATACTGTAGCCACGCAATTATCTTCATCCGATGAATAATTCGATTCCAAATCAGGATCAAAATCAATCGAAATTTGATTAACGTATTCCGCTTGGTCGTCTTTTTTGACATTATTAACCCGTGGCCTGGGTTTTGGGTACGAATTGGGGTTTTTTGGTTTCCGACAGACTTTTGCGAAATGATTATTAATACCGCAATTATTGCATTTTTTTGCTCTAGCGGGACATCTATTGCGATGCTCAGAAGTCCAGTTCATTCCGCAGAAATGACAAGTTGTGGGTTTTTTCCGTTCCGTAGTGTTCATGGTAGAAAAAGGAGTAGCATTTGCGATGCGCATCCGCTGCACTTGATTGACGGTTGAATTGAGTTCATTTTTATTTGCATTCATTTTGAGCAGGTTGAGAGTACCCATTTCGATATTAATTGCTATTGCCAAAGCTTTGTCAGGTTCTACCGTTTATTTTAGGAGCTCTTTTTGGATATCTTCATTTTGCATATTTGCGATAAAAACATCTCTAATGATCGTATCCCCTTTTTCTCCTAGATCGCAGTTTTCCGAAAGTTCCTTGAGATGACCGTAAAATTTCGCAATTGGCTCTCCTTTTGCTGTTTTCGTGTAAGAAAGAGATATCGATCGAAAGTGATGTTGTGAATTCGGATGAAAGTTGTATTCAAGACATCCCAAAGATTTCTTGTTGAAATTTCATCCAGAACAACAGTCGAGTTTTTTGAATTGAATATTCTCCGCCCTTCTGTTCCCAGACTCAAGTACATCAATGACGATGCTTTTCGATCGCAGAGTTTCCACGGTTTGTCTCCGCATAATATGCCTACCGTTATAATGCGTTGACAATTATTTTTCCATGCTGTTTTTGCCTGTTCATTACGAGTGCGTCGATCGCGCTCCGATTGTGCTGTCGGATTTTCAACTGCGTCCTCATAGGCGGGTTCAAGAGGTAGAATTACGTTTTCGGGGGGATCAGCTAATAGTAGTTCCACTTCAATTCCTTCACGAGCAAGGATTGCAAGCTTGAGCTGTGTCCTCCAATGTTCCCATCGCAGTGGAGGCTCAAGAGTTGCCTTTTCCCAAAAAGGCTGTATTCCGAGTGGAGATTTGCCACTGTCCTTTAATGCTGACTGCGCCATGTTATACGTTAGTTTAAAAGATAGAAGTGTAATAGTGTGGTGAATACACTATCCCAAAAATATATTCGAATCGCGAAGCGAATACGGAATTTAGTGAGCGTAGCTAAAATTACTTAGTGGAATTGCGGAGCAAATCCAAGCTAGACTTTGACAAGCGTAAAGTAGAAGCGTTTACTGAGCAACTTGAATTCAGATTGATAAACGAGATTATGATTACTTATAATAAAATATTATGAACAAAGTATGAAATAATTTAGTAGACTAGCGGGAATATATTTATACGTGAATAATAAAAAGTCATAACCTTAGTCATGATATATTTATGATTTCTATATAATAGGGAGGATAGATTGATAATTAAGTACACATACAAATTTCGATACATATAGGTAATCATATGTATCACACAACCCCTGGTGGGACCAGTAAATATTGAAAATCAATTACAGACCCCACTTGTGGAGGGAGGAACTATATACTCAAATGGGTTTTTTTCTTCAGACAAATTTGGCCGATCGTTAAATTCATCGTAGAGAAATGTGAGTAATCTCATTAAACAGCTCGTACAGTGTAGAATTCGAAATTAAAAATTTTGATGTGAATTTCCTTTCGTATCTCAGTTTTCGTTATTTTGAGGAATTTTTCATTTTTTTAAGGTTTTACTAATTTTCTTCGAATCCTCTGGCATAAACTGGTTGACTAAATATGCAATAGGTTTCGTAATGAGCGTTAAGTGAACCTATCTAATGCTTTGAGGGGACAGCTAATGTCTGTTAAGGTTTTGAAAATAAATTTTCGAAAGTTTTCTTCAATATTAACCAATCATAAACTTATTATTTTGAACAGATTTTTAAATCAGTCTCAATAATGACAAGATCCCATTCCTTCCTAATGCAACCAAAATTAGCCTTGTTTGCGGCCTTTTCTTCCAACTATTGGTTATATGACTTCAATACCACAAGATTTCAAATTAAATTTTTTTTCGACATTTCGTATTATTGGTTCGTGTTGAAATCTTATCACGTTATACTAATATTGATATTCAGCGAACACGTACAGTGGATCATAGAGAAAATTTTCAGAGAAAAACTTTTGGTTTAATTGGCTGCGACACTTCCTTCTCGCACGTTCCTACAGAATTTTTGGTTTTTGCCTGTATTTGTTGTTGCTTTCATAGTCATAAGACCTATTGTGATGTCTTATCGATTATCTATGCAGGAAAAACATCTTTGTCCCCGCAAAGAGCCATAACTGAGCGTTTTCATTGATTGACCTCCATTGATGGCTATTGAATTTAATGACCGTTAAGACTTTAAAAATATGTTTTTGAATAAATTTTTTTGAGCATTAATCAATCTTAAATTTATTTTAGTGACTGTAAGTCAATTGCAGTAATAGAAGACCCACTTTTGTTTTTACACCAACAAGAAGGTGTCTAGTTGGCGGTTTGATCTTCTAACATTGGTTATATGACTTCAATGCCACAAGATTTAATTTTTTAAAAAATTTTTGGACATTTCGTATTGTCGGTCTTTTTTGAAATCCTATCTTGTTATCTTAATATTTATGGCTCCTATTGGCTTAGAAAAAATTTAATGGATCAAAACCAAGGTTTTAAGAGCAAAACTTATGGTTTAAATGGCTTCGAAACTTTCTTCTCGCAATTTCCTATAGGATTTTTTTGGTTTTTGCCTGTATTTGTTCTTTTTTCTTAGTCATAAGACATATTGTGATTTATTATAATGTACTTATGCTTGGTGCTCAAATTGTGCCATAACTGAGCGTATTTATTGACTTGCATTGAAAAATATTGAATTTAGTGACTGTTAAGTCTTTAACAAAATTTTTTTGAAAAAATTTCTTTGAACATTAATAAATCTTAAACATATTTTCGTGATCTGTAAGTCATTCTCAGTAATGACAGAACCCCTTTCTTTTCTAATTCAACAAAAATTTAATATAGTTAACGGTTTTACCTTCTTATTATTGATTTTTTTTTGTCTTCGATGAAAGAGTTTTAGTAATTTTTTTTAATTTTGGATATTTTTTCGTAGTTTTGGTTCCTTTTGAAATCTTATTTTATTTTCCTAATTTTGATCGTTTCTATTGGATGATTGAAAGACTACAATAGATCGCAAAAAAGTTCTCAGAGAAATGCTTATGGTTTGAATGGCTTCGACACTTGCTTCTCGCACTTTTCTACTTAATTTTTGGATTTTGCTTGTATTTGTTGTTGTTTTCATAGTCAATGACATGTCATGTTGTAATGTCCTATTGACAACTTATGAATAACAAAAATCCTTGTCGTCACATCGATTTTCTTGTCGGTATAATTTAGCGTATTTAATGGCCTCCGTTTGAAGCTATTGAATTTCATGACGTTGATACTACTGGTTTTCTCAAAAATTTCGTGGTTTTAATGTATATTTCATTGCCATACGACTTATTGTGATGAGTTATGGATAAACTATGACTGAATGATATCACTGTTTTACCATCGAGTTAGAACTTAGAATGTATATTGAATTCCCTTGAAAGCTTTTGAATTTAATGGCTTTGATACTAGGGGTTTTATTCTCGAAAAAATCGTGGTTTTGATATATTTGGTTATATTTGTTGTTTTTCAAATCATTTTGGAATAACAAAAACAATCCTATTTCTATTAAAAAATTAATTGAAAATAGAAAAATTTTTACTAAACTTTTCATTCACTTTTGGCTGTGACACTTTTCTCGCTTAATTTTTTTGAATTTATTGTTTTTGCATTTTTTTAATCTTGAGGTAGCCGTAAAATGCTGACCGGTTTCTTAAACCTGTATTTGACAATTAAATAAATGAAGTTACCCGAAGCAATCTATCTATAGTGAATAGTCTTAAGGCTTATGATATCATTCTTTTTCAGCAATTTTTCAAATTTTTCAGTTTTTGTTGTCCTTTTCGTCAACTTGCAACTTATTCTCGTCCTTGAGAAATCCCATCCGATTCCTTGAGTTTCAAAAACTAACATGTCTACTGATATGACGTTGTAACTGATTTTTTGTTTGGTGGACAATATGCTTTTTCAAAAAAGTTTTTTGTGTGATGTATTTGTGTTTATTTTTCTCTTCTTTCAGCACATTCACTAATTACATATCCCAATGATTTTCAAATGTGGCCCAAATGATCTTTTTTGTTCTTTCAGTATAATTTTAGCTGAAATAAAAACTGAAAAAAAGTAAATAACGTTTGGACAATAGCTAATGATTTAATGGCTTCAAAAATTTGTGTTTTTGTACATTGTTCGTAATTTTTTGAGATTTTCTGCGTGTTTAGTCCGTTTTTTTTTGGCTTGGTCTAGCCAAAAACAGGTTCCATTGGTTTCATAATGACTCTTTAATAAGTTTATCAAATAGTATTTTGTTATAAGCTAACGATTTTTTAGACTTTTGGAATTATTGGGTTTAAAAAATGTTGATTGATTTTTGATTTGAACCTCATTTTTTCTCTTTGTCGACTTGTTACCTAGTCTCATTAAGGAAGACATCCATCTGCTGTATAGTTAGGAAAAACTAACTTGGTGTAGTTAAGGTTTTATCTGATTGCATTTTGAAATTGTTACTAGGTGCTTTTAAATTTAGATATTGGGTTTCTGCCGTGAAATTTTTGTTTTTGCTTATTTGATTTTTTGTTCTTTTTTCTTGTAGTCTTTTTAATGCCAGATCTTGTGAGCGCTGTAATGACGCCTGCCATTATGTATTTCAATTAGTAGTTTGGTTGTGAAACGATTTTTTAAACTCAAACATCTATTTTTGTTATCTCTTCATTTGGTTGACACTTAAGTCGGAACAAAATGTAGATGAGCTCGGGTGGGACCATAATGTGCGAACTCACATTAACGAGCCTCATTGTTTGGTTCCAAATCACGCACCTAACAGACGACAAGAACCTAAACGGCTGTTTCAGCGGAAACTACATATTCATGCCCAAGACTTCCATTGAGTTCCTCAGACTAGACCTGGAATTATTAAAAGACTGTCCTCAGCCGATTTAGAGCACGTAACGACTGTCTTTGTCAGATTTTTTTGTAAAAAAATTTTGTCTGGACTCTGTGTGACGTTGACCCAAAATGCGTTTGAAAATACTTTTACTCGACCCATGAAACGAATTCGGCTAAACTAATGAAAAGAATTAGCCTCAACTTTAACTAGGGTCATCCAGAGTGTTATTTAATTCAATATCCCCATGAATGGAATTAATATGTCTTTTCATAATTCCAGGTCTAGACTTGGGTTGCATCTTTCATTGTATTGCATTTGCATCGCGCAGTTCGAATGCCAAAATTATATAACTTAAGCACTACTGCCTTTATGGTGGCTGCACAGGACTATGACCAATCTCGGAGTTCGAAATTGTCATAAAATAAACAATAACAATCGCATTATACCCTATCAGTTTTGACAGATGTTTTAAACCATTTTTTGGAAATTCCAATGTGGCAGAAAATGAAAGCAAGAACAGAACATAACCGACTAACGTCGGGCGAATTGCTCTCAAACGAGCGGCGAGCTGTTGACTTCGTCAATAGTTAGCCACAGTTTAGTGAGGCTACCTTTAACTTGATTCGACTCTGCAACTTTCAGTTTTCGAGCCCTGATAGTAAATAAATCAAATAGAAAAAAAATCTGAGATTTTAAAAATCTGCAAAAAATTGCTTCACTGGCTCATAAAGATCAATAAAATTGAAATATGATAATATTTTTCTGATAATTTGAAAAAATCAAATTTTATTTTTCGAAATTGTCATAAAATAAACAATAACAATCGCATTATACCCTATCAGTTTTGACAGATGTTTTAAACCGTTTTTTTGGAAATTCCAATGTGGCAGAAAATGAAAGCAAAAAAAAAAACATAACCGACTAACGTCGGGCGAATTGCTCTCAAACGAGCGGCGAGCTGTTGACTTCGTCAATAGTTAGCCACAGTTTAGTGAGGCTACCTTTTACTTGATTCGACTCTGCAACTTTCAGTTTTCGAGCCCTGATAGTAAATAAATCAAATAGAAAAAAAAACTGAGATTTTAAAAATCTGCAAAAAATTGCTTCACTGGCTCATAAAGATTAATAAAATTGAAATATGATAATATTTTTCTGATAATTTGAAAAAATCAAATTTTATCAAAAAATTGCTAATTGCAAAATTTTTTTTAAAAATTGCTCAATATTTTTTTAAAATTGCTCAAGTTCGTGATAATAAAATCTTGAAAAACAATCCATTACATCATGAAACTATGCAATAATCTATTATCAAACCCTAGAGGCGGTTTTGTGGCAGGCGAAAACTGAAAAATGACAAAAAAAGTTCCAAAAAACTTAAAAAAATTGCAAGTTTTATTTTAAAAAAATGCTAAAATTTGTAATAAAAAGATAAAACTAATCCATGGCCGAAAAAAATTGCAGTAACTTATTATCAAGTCTCAACGGAAGTTTTCTGACCCTTGAGCCTGAAAAAACCTGAATAATGACAAAAAACTTCAAAAAGAAGTGAAAAAAGTTTTGTCAGAAAAAATGCGAAAATTCGCGATGTTAAAATCTTGAAAAACATCCCATCACATCTAGAAACTATTCTGTAAACTACCTATTGTCAAACCCTAGACGAGGTTCCTTGGCTCTTTATGTTGGAGAAACATAAAAAACGACAAAAATTTCAAAAAACTCGAAAAAAAATTCTGAAGGTTATTAAAAATTTGCGTGTTTTAGCGAGCGGTTGTTCGTCAGGGGCTGATGGGGGGTGCAACAGTTGGGTGGAGGGAGGGGCAACAGAGTGGTGGGGGCATTAGTGGGGGGTCCATAGTGGGGGTGTCGTCAACCTCTAAGAAACGCCCTTCATACCATAAAAATAAGTCTCCAAAACAGTTTGAGCTGAAACAGAGCTGAAAGGCTCTAAGATTAATTAATGCCCAGTGGGCGCTACCTTTTTATCCCATTTTTGGGGGACAAAAAGTCAAATGGATTAGACAAAAAATCGATCAAGCGGAAAATGGCATCAAAAGAGACCGACAGGACTAATATGATTGCTATGAACTTCGTTTGAGAGCAATTAAACAATGGGTTTTTAGAATAATCAATCATTTTCGTTAGTTATAGAATTATAGTTCCATTAAAATTATATTGCCACTCGAATGTTTATTTAGCGAAATCCAAATGTTTTCCTGGTCATAGGAAAATTTTGTTAAAGCAAAAATGCCTACCTAGTATAACTGGGAAACGTAAATACGGCTTTATACGTCAAATTATCAAGGTTCGCACGCTTTCTAGGGAACTTGCCCTAACTTGCAATTTCAAGTGCAGAGTTCACAGGTGCCATCAAGCGGTTCTAATAGTAATTCAATTCGGTCGGGCACCTCGTCCGAGAACTGTATATCTTACTTAACGCTTCAAAAATTCGACCAAATCAAATTTAGGTTTAAAGTCAGTGCCATATGCTTTACCAACTTGGCATATTGTCATTCGGCTCTCCCATCACATGAGCCATGAGAGCAATTTCACCCGCAGAACAGGTGATGCCAGTGAGGAAACAGATGAGCCCAGGCAGACCTGAGATGATGTAGAGATGGAAAAGTCCCACAATGAAACAAACTCCCTCGTAGTGTGTGTCTGCCAAATCAGAAGCTATAGTTGATCCCATATAGTTCTAAAAGTAACAGGAAAAATACTGATTTACTCATCAAAGATATTTCGTTGACGAAGAACAGGCCCCGGAACCATAGTCCAGCAGACAGACCAAACAAAAACAACGTAAGATTTTCTCGATATGTTCAATTTTTAAAAGTGAGAAAAGGTAGACATGTCAGTTTGAAACGAAAAAAAAATCGTCGTTTCTAACCATACGAAAATTTGATTATTCTTTTCCAGACTATCATTTATTCGCAAAATTTCAAACGTTCGTTCCTCCTGGAAGATTGTTCAAACTTATTGAAATCTGTTTAGAATGTTGACAAATTTAGTTGAACAAGTATGATTTTTTAAATTTTAAAATTAAAACTAACAATATTACAAGGCAAATGTCAGAAAGAAAAAATTTCAAAAAGTTTTGTTTTTAGCGAAAACAAAGCCATTTTGACCAAGTAATTAGCCTAAAGTTTTTTGCTCGAATTATTCAGCGCTATAATGCCTAAATGCCACAAACTACGCTTTCTTTCATTTTAGGTTCCGTAATACTGCATCTGTGAGATATTGCATCCGATGATTAGATACTGCATCCGTGAGAAAGGGGTAATTTTAATCAAATTTGAACTAAATTTCATTCTTGAACTAAAAAAAAATTACGTGACAAATTGACAATGTATAGTCAACTTTTCGGACATTGGCCGCGTAAAGAGCTAAGTGGAACAATGACAAAAACTCAATTTATTAATTCAGAATAATGATCACGGCAAAAACAAAAATAGGTCCTATTCTATTGTTTTCTTGTGTTTTGCAGTCAGGCATGCCAATGATCTCCTGCGTTTGAAAAACGAACAAGGACACGAAACCAAATTAAAAACGTAAAAGCTTTTGTGGTTTTGCTTAAAAAACTAAAAAATTTACGTGGTTCGAAAACACGAACTTTTGGTACAAGAGTCTAGTTTTGAACCATTTTACAAATGAAAATATAAGAAAAAACAAAACGGAAAACTTTAAAAAGTAAGAAAAATAGAATTGCCAAAAGTTAGCAAAAAATTAGCGAAAAGTTAGCTTAGCGGGGTTTGCACCGAGTGGATAAGGGTATCTTTGGCAGCACGGCTGCACGGGGCCCGTACGGCCTAAACAAATTGCAGGGGTGGGGGTTGGGGTAGGGGAGGCTGAAGTAGGGGGCGAGGGTGAGGTTGGCTTACGGGAATAATTTTCTAAGAACCGCCCTTCACACCATCAGTATGAGTCTCTAAAACAGTTTATGCGAATAGCATACTTGAATAGTATTCAGCTGAAAGGCTCTAAGGAAACTAAGTCAAATGGGTTGATGAAAAAACGGTAGAGCAAAAAATCGCAAAAAGGACCAACATGACTAATGTAATTAAAACAAATTTCGTTTGAGAGCAATTAACAATGATTCCCCCAAAGTCCTAGTTCAGTCATTTTTTTTTGATAAAAAACTATGTTTATACACTTCTAATATGAT
>NW_027450471.1:0-17623 GCF_964194025.1 Convolutriloba macropyga | reverse complement strand
TATTAAGATGACCAAATTAAGTTTTGAAATAGGTACCCATATTAAGATCCGAGGGTGCCCATATTACACTTTTATTTTTTCAACCATTTTAAGTTTTCGCCCGATACCCATTTTAACTCACAGTCATATGACTTATTTGACTAGAGTAAAATTTGGGTAGTATTTTGTAATTTTATGGCCAATCACAAAAAAATGGCCGATAATAGGTCTAGATAAAGCAATTTTTTGAGGAAAAAGCTGAAAATGTGTCGTTACTCCTGAATTGTGTTTTTTTGCTTCGAAAAAAAAGTTTTTTTGGTGAATTGTCTTTTCGTTCCATTCGCGTAAGAACAGTGCTCAGCTTCTTATTTTTTGCTGAAAATTAGAGAAAAATTACAAAAGCTAACTTCAGAAGACAAAATTTAATTGATCTCACAGATAATTGAGTGCTTTTAACAGAAGAAGCGTAGACAATTTCAGTCAAATTCCATCTGTCTGTTTGAAATGTGATGTCACATTTTTACAACAAAGGCAGGTTTTACATTTTATAATCAGGCTCATTTACTGCGTAATAAACCTTGTGGGTTGCTCTTTCATCGCAAAACTTGCTGGCATTTCGGACTACGAATCAATTTTATGGAATTCAAAAAAGGAAATTGGAGAAAAACGTTAAAAATCATCTGGATTGTTGCAGTTTGTTGTGTTTCTTACCACACGTTTTTCCGTTCTCTCAGTAACACTGTAATCTATGCTGCAGAAATTGTTGCCCGCTTTACCATAGTTTTATCAGTATGTCAGTAAGGTGTTAGTAAATTCAACTTCTCTTTTCGATATATAGAATTGTTCATCAACAGCTAAACGGCCACCTCTTCTGAATTTCCTGCATTTTGTCTTCATTACGTTAATTTTCCACTAGTTCCTGCTACAATACGTGTTCAGATTATTCAAACTTTGTTGCAATAGCTCCCATGTAATAAGTCATCAGCGTAAAATATAACATCTAGACCCTTGCATTTCAGCTCAAAACACAAATCAGCTATGAATAAACTAAACAAGAGTGGTTAGAATTTGTCTCCTTGTGCTACTCCTGTTTTCTGTTCAATCTCGTTTGACAAGAAATCTTCATCAAGGATCTGCTGGAAGTTGCATTTTAGCACTGATTGTGTTCTGTGTATAATGGTCCCATGCATCCCCACTTTTATCAGTTTTGTAAGCAGCATGTTCCTTTTCGCTTTTTCGTAGTCAATGAAGCAGGCATAGTATTTGCCACTGCAGCTGATGTTATGCTTGATTGCTCTTGTCAAGTGCAAAACTGCGTCGATTGTTGACAGTTTGTGTCTGAAATCATATTGGCTTGGTGGTAAAATTTGATTTTTCTCGACCTATGTTCGCAAAGGCTGGTAAATGATACACGTGAACAATTTGTTCATGCAACATAACAGGCTAATGCCTCTGTAGGAACTTGGCACACTTTCAAAAACTCCTATTTGTGTTCGTCATTTTGAGCCTTTTTCAGAATCCAAAGACTCCTCCAGTATAAATTGTGACTTGTTTTAGCTTTTGTCCTGATAAAACTTTGCTCAACTGTAAACGTTAAGGTTGATTTAGGCAAAGCTTATGTTGCATGCTTTAATCTGTTGTAAGTGTCAATGCTCCATATTTATAGTGAAGTTATCGTTTTATTTTATTGAGACAACAAGAAAGGCTGCTTTTTGCTGTCAAATTTTACAAATAGTTTCTTCTCATTTTTGTCCAATTGACCTCAAATTTTGGTAATATCTGTATTTTTCGCATCAGAAACGTTGTTTTGATCCGTTCGACAACTTCACTACCTCTCAAATAACAATTGGAGAACCTCAGCGTTTTAAACTTGGCATTTTGTGGGTCATTAACTTGTCTTTTTCGTAGACATATCTGTAACCCTGGCGCATTTGAGTTCAAAAACCTCACCATTACCCATATTCCACTTTCCGGCCAAAATTGAAAAAAGTACTTTTTTTGTCTCAAAAGTAATTAGAGGAAGTATTTTATTCATAATTGTTTTTTAAAAATCCTGAGCAACAGAATAGGGCGTTGAGTTTTAACAAAAACAAAGTTAAACAGCTTCAAGTGTGGTTCAATTTTGTATATATTGTTTTAACAACTGTGCAGATTTTGGCAATTTTCTTGCCGATTTTGGTTTGTTTTTATTCAAAAAATGGTTTCTGGATGCCCCGAAAGAGTTTGAGTAAAACTTAAAAGATTTCGTAGATCAGAAAAATGAAAACACTATAACTTTTTTCGTTTTTTACTTTTGCTGTCGTAGAATTGTTTTCTGACGCATTAGGTTTTTTCTGTTTTTTTTTTAAATTTTTTATGGAGTTTAGTTTTGGCCAATATGGAGAGGATTCTTCAAAAATAAATTATTTCCAAGGAATAGTACGATTGTAGTTCATTTTTCTTTAGGGAAAAACTTTTTTGAAATTGTCAAACGAACATCTCGATTAAGTTACCCATTTTAAAAAAAAATTGATTATCAGAGGAACGTGCTTTAAAAGGTTTTTTCAATAGATTTTGCCAGCTGCACACAGAGACACTAAAATATTTTTTTGTTTATTTCATTTAGACAATTGGAACAACTTCTTCCTGCTATCAAATTTTTCAAATAGTTTTTTCTCATTTTCGTCCAACAGACCTCAAATTTTGGTAATAGCCGTTTTTTTTTGCTTCAGAAGCGTTGTTTTGATGAATTCCATAACTTAACTGCCTCTCAGATAACAATTGAAAGACCTCAGCGTTTTAGAATTGGCGTTTTTGGATCATTATATTGTTTTTTTGTAGACATTTCTGTAACCCTGGCGCATTTGAGTTCAAAAACCTCACCATTACCCATATTCCACTTTCTGACCAAAATTGAAAAAAGTACTTTTTTTGTCTCAAAAACAATTAGAGGAAGGAATTGATCCATAATTGTTTTTTAAAAATTCTGAGAAACAGAATAGTGCGTTGAGTTTTAACAAAAACAAAGTTAAACAGCCTCAAGTGTGGTTCAATTTTGTATATGTTGTTTTAACAACTGTGCAGATTTTGGCAATTTTTTTTCCGATTTTGGTTTGTTTTTATTCAAAAAATGGTTTCTCGATGCCCCGAAAGAGTTTGAGTAAAACTTAAAAGATTTCGTTGATCAGAAAAATGAAAACACTATAACTTTTTTCGTTTTTTACTTTTGCTGTCGTAGAATTGTTTTCTGACGCATTAGGTTTTTCTGTTTTTTTAAATTTTTTATCGAGTTTAGTTTTGGCTAATATGGAGAGGTCTTTTCAAAAATAAACTAGTTCCAAAGAATAGTACGATTGTAATTCATTCTTCTTTAGGGAAAAACTTTTTTGAAATGGCCAAATGAACATCTCGAACAAGGTACCCATTTTAAAAAAAAAATTGATTATCAGAGAAACGTGCTTTAAAAGGTTTTTTCAATAGGTTTTGCAACCTGCACACAGAGACACTAAAATATTATTTTGTTTATTTCATTTAGACAATTGTAAAAACTTCTTTCTGCTATCAAATTTTTCAAATATTTTTTTCTCATTTTCGTCCAACTGACCTCAATTTTTGGTGATAGCTGTCTTTTATGCTTCAGAAGCGTTGTTTTGATGCATGCCATAACTTAAATTCCTCTCAGATAACAATTGAAAGACCTCAGCGTTTTAGAATTGGCGTTTTTGGATCATTATATTGTTTTTTTTGTAGACATTTCTGTAACCCTTGCTCATTTGACTTCAAAATTCTCACCGTTACCCATTTTGCACTTTCGTGCCAAAAAAAAATTTGAGTAGAAAAATTATTGATATCTTGATTTCTGAACCAATTTTCATACTGATCATTTAGAGATCACTAGATTTGCTTTTCAAAAAATCATTCTTTGGATAAGGAAACGGTCGAAATCAAGGATTTCCCGACAACACATAAAAAAAAAATGTCTTGTGTTTTTTTAGAATTTGGGGTTGTTTTTGAACAACTTTTTTTGCCTGAATTTGTCTTTTTTAATCTGAGATTTGAAACGCAGCATTTTTAGTTTATGGAAAAGTTAGTTTTCCAACACTAGCACAATCCAGATCGAAATGGCCACAGTTTTTTATGAAAAACCTTTTTTTTTAAATTTTCATTTGATATTTTTACACCAGTAAAACATATTTTTTAACTTTTTTACACATGGCCAGCATGTCACCTCCTACTTTTCATCTTTGCGCTTCCAAAAAATTAATTTTGAGGCAAAAATCTGCAATCAGTTAAAAAATATCAGAATTGGGCCAAAAATTATCCAAAAACTGTTACCCATATTTGAAGGCCGTTTTTTTCAAAGTGTTTTTTCTGCTTTTTCACTACATAAAAAGCTCCAGTTTTTTGGGAGGTGGGTTGTCGTACTATTCCGAACTTGCATGCCAAATGTCAGAACTCTGTGCTCATTTATCAAAAATCACCTCATTTCGGATCTGAGGATGTCCAAACGCACTCGACTAAGTCAAACCGATTTCATAGGCCGAAATTTTCACCGTATCTGAAAAAGCTACGTCAAACATTCATAAGAACAAAAATGACAGAAGGTAGTCATACAAGACAGGAACAAAAAAAATTTTTGAAAAAAAGTAGTTTTTCGTAGAGAAACTGCCTGTTCAATTTTCCTTACTGTTCGGCCAAAAAAGGCACCCTACTCCTATAGCTCAATATCTCAAAGAATACTTAACAGAAATTTAAACAAATACATGTTTCAGAAAATAGAAATAAAAATCTACCAAATAACGTTCAATTTTAATGGTCTTTTACTGTTAAAAAAGGAGAAAAACGCTAGAAAAGAAAAAACAATTAAATTTTTTGAAAGGCTATAGCACGAGCACTACTGGTTTGTTTTTAAGGCCGTTTCGGTAATCGTCAACTATAGCTCATAATAATCAATCTCAGGGGTTGATTTGAGTTTAAACATCAAAACTGAGGCGGCTCGGACGTTTTCCAGAAACCGCGGCCGCCCTTACCCAAATTGCTCTCTGCTACAGTAGTAGTAGTAGTAGTAGTAGTAGTAGTAGTAGTAGTAGTAGTAGTAGTAGTAGTAGTAGTAGTAGTAGTAGTAGTAGTAGTAGTAGTAGTAGTAGTAGTAGTAGTAGTAGTAGTAGTAGTAGTAGTAGTAGTAGTAGTAGTAGTAGTAGTAGTAGTAGTAGTAGTAGTAGTAGTAGTAGTAGTAGTAGTAGTAGTAGTAGTAGTAGTAGTAGTAGTAGTAGTAGTAGTAGTAGTAGTAGTAGTAGTAGTAGTAGTAGTAGTAGTAGTAGTAGTAGTAGTAGTAGTAGTAGTAGTAGTAGTAGTAGTAGTAGTAGTAGTAGTAGTAGTAGTAGTAGTAGTAGTAGTAGTAGTAGTAGTAGTAGTAGTAGTAGTAGTAGTAGTAGTAGTAGTAGTAGTAGTAGTAGTAGTAGTAGTAGTAGTAGTAGTAGTAGTAGTAGTAGTAGTAGTAGTAGTAGTAGTAGTAGTAGTAGTAGTAGTAGTAGTAGTAGTAGTAGTAGTAGTAGTAGTAGTAGTAGTAGTAGTAGTAGTAGTAGTAGTAGTAGTAGTAGTAGTAGTAGTAGTAGTAGTAGTAGTAGTAGTAGTAGTAGTAGTAGTAGTAGTAGTAGTAGTAGTAGTAGTAGTAGTAGTAGTAGTAGTAGTAGTAGTAGTAGTAGTAGTAGTAGTAGTAGTAGTAGTAGTAGTAGTAGTAGTAGTAGTAGTAGTAGTAGTAGTAGTAGTAGTAGTAGTAGTAGTAGTAGTAGTAGTAGTAGTAGTAGTAGTAGTAGTAGTAGTAGTAGTAGTAGTAGTAGTAGTAGTAGTAGTAGTAGTAGTAGTAGTAGTAGTAGTAGTAGTAGTAGTAGTAGTAGTAGTAGTAGTAGTAGTAGTAGTAGTAGTAGTAGTAGTAGTAGTAGTAGTAGTAGTAGTAGTAGTAGTAGTAGTAGTAGTAGTAGTAGTAGTAGTAGTAGTAGTAGTAGTAGTAGTAGTAGTAGTAGTAGTAGTAGTAGTAGTAGTAGTAGTAGTAGTAGTAGTAGTAGTAGTAGTAGTAGTAGTAGTAGTAGTAGTAGTAGTAGTAGTAGTAGTAGTAGTAGTAGTAGTAGTAGTAGTAGTAGTAGTAGTAGTAGTAGTAGTAGTAGTAGTAGTAGTAGTAGTAGTAGTATCAACCATGGCCCCGAGTCCCGGGTAAGGGGTGCTAAGAATCTCCCGAGGAACCAACTCAGAATTGCAACTTTAAACGTCAGAACACTGACCCAAGCCGGATCTCTAGAGGCTTTGAAAATGGATCTGGCGCGATACAAGTTGGATATTCTGGGAGTGCAGGAGACGAGATTGCAGGAGCAAGAAATTGATCTCGGAGACCACAAGCTCTACCTGTCTGACTCGTGGTTGTCTGGTGTAAAGTCGAGACAAGGAGGAGTGGGCGTTGCTGTAAAGAAGTCATTGATAAACAGCATCGTAGAACAAGTGGCTCTAAGTGAACGTATTTGCTACGTCAAGTTCGCGGCTCAGAGGAGAGCCAATCTAGCTGTTGTTGTCTGCTACGCACCTACGAATGAAGCTAGTCTCCAAGAGAAGGATTTGTTTTGGAGTCAACTTTCAGACCTAGTTTCCAGTTTCAAACATAGGGAGCGTATTTGTGTCATCGGTGACCTCAATGCAGAGCCTGGACACCAGTTGAATGACACCATGAGCTGCAGAGGCCCGTTTGGAATGGGTGAAGAAAATGAAAACTCTGAAAAGTTGTTATCATTTTGCACTTCACACAAATTGCTCGTAGGCGGTACATGGTTCCAGCATCGACAAGTGCATCGGTACACCTTCAACCCTCCCGATCCGAGTTGTCGAAAAAAGATGCTGGATCACATTCTGTTTGCAGAGAGATACAGAGGATGTCTGACGAATGTGAGGTCCAGAAGAGGGAAAACCACAATTACCGATCACGAACTGGTCATTGCGGAAGTATCTATGAAACTTTTGTCTAAAAAGTCATGCTTCACGCCCAGAATCAGTTCTGCAAAGCTGCAAGATGAAACAACGCGTGACTTATTCACGCAGGAGGTCAAGTTACATCTTGATAAGAGCGGCGATTTCGAGAATACAGAGCAGTCTTGGGACAATTTTCGAAAAGCCCTGAACCAAGCAGCAGTGAAATGCCTCCTTCCGGACAAGCGAGTGAACAAACCTTGGATTTCTCCAGATTCTCTGGAACTTATCCGGAAACGAGCCGATCTACAGTTAAAGAAACACAGCAGCGCGGAGGCGCTGTTAGAGTTCACAAACTGCTGTAAGGAAGTCAGAAAAGCTCTACGTGCAGACAAACGGGCATGGCTTGAACGCAAAGGCCAAGAAGTGCAGAGCTTCGCGGACAGAGGAAACTTAAAGGAGGTTTTTGGGGCATCACAGCAGATTTGCCGAAACTGGAGGCCCCAGTTGACCAAATTAGTTTCAAGCACTGGCGTCAACTTACGGACGAAAGAGGAACGACTTGAACGCTGGACGGAACATTTTAGTCAACTCCTGAATCCCTCAACATTCAGTTGCAGTACGAGATTGGATCCCGAAGAAGCAGCTGAAAGCTTGCCGATTGACCTGAGCCCAATTCGATTTGAAGAAGTGCTTGAAGCTGTCCGCAGGTTGAAGAATGGCAAGGCAAGTGGACCCGATAACATTTCCTGTGAGATGTTGAAAGCACACAAGGGTATTGTCGAGTGGCTCTGGGACATCATAGATAAATGTTGGTCGACGGAAGTTCTGCCCGATGACTGGAAGGTAGCAGAAATTGTCCCATTATACAAGAGTAAAGGAAAGAGGTCAGAGTGTTCGAACCACCGAGGGATCTCTCTATTGTCAGTACCAGGCAAAGTGTTCGCTTCCGTTATTCTCAATCGATGCAAAGATTCAGTGGATCGCGTCTTAAGGGAAGAGCAGTGCGGCTTCAGAAAAAGCAGAGGATGCGCCGATCAACTCTTTGCCCTGCGTCAAATAATAGAGAAATCAATGGCGTTTCAATTGGATATTAGCTTTTGTTTCATAGACTTTCGAGCGGCATTCGATTCTGTCGATCGTGAGCAGATGTACCAGATAATGAAACACTATGGTCTGCCGCAAAAAGTGATAAACATCATAAGAAACAGCTATGATGGATTCAAATGTCGAGTCAAAGCCGAAGGTGAGAAGGGACGCTTATTTGATGTCAGAACAGGCGTTAGGCAAGGTGATGTGTGGTCCCCAATCCTATTCGGCCTTGTCATCAACTACATTTTAGCTAACTCGGTGCATGGAGGATTAGACATTGGGAGATTGGTGGCTGACTTAGATTTTGCTGATGATGTTGCTCTCGTGGGGGTCTCAGACAGTGAGGTGCAAGAAAACCTACATCGAATCGAGGCCCTAGCGGAAGCCGCTGGTCTGAAGATTAATGTGGCCAAAACAAAGAATATGGGCGTAAAATGCGACAGCCCAAATGTTGTTGCAGTGCCTAGTATCCAACAGAACGTGGAGATACTCACTGGAACACATAAAGGCAAACTAGGACTCCTGGCAGAGACATCTAGCCAGTCACGACTAACCATCGGCACGGAGGTGCTGCTGGGAACGAAAAAGAAAGCGGGCTGGTTCGAAACACAAGATGGCCGGAAGCTCAGATTGAAAAGCTTAGCGGAGGCTAAGCCAGCGTTGGTAGCTTCACAACAACAATCTGCAGTAGCGGATTTAGAGTCGCTAGAAAATGAGAGTGGGTCAGCGGTGGCTGATCAAGAGCGGCAATTCAGTACAGTTACCGGACGCAAAGTGCACCAAACAAGATTCTGCAAAGCCGGTTTGTCAAAGAATGTCGTCGACAAGTCAAAGTTCAAGCAACTAGAGGCGAGCCTCACCTGTGACAAGTGTGAAAGGAAGTTCAAAACAGTCAATGGCCGAAAAGTTCACCAATCGAGATACTGTGGCAAACCTAAAGCAGCTGCCACACGCGTGTTTTCCTGCAAAGTACAAGATGTTATCGGAAACGAGTTTGAAAACATAGAAGCGTTCAAGTATCTCGGATCATATGTCAGCCTCAAGCATGGAGACCTCCAGGAAGTCAATTGCAAACTTGCAGAAGGTAGACAACGGTTTGCTAACTTCCAAAATCTCTGGAAGAGCAAACAGCTCAGCGTGCACCTCAAGTGCAATTTGTACAAAGCACTCGTTTTATCAGCCGTGCTGTACAGCTCAGAGACTTGGACTCTTTCGAAATTAATGGAGAGAAAACTTGAGAGTTTCCACTGTGGTTGTCTTCGGAGAATTCTACGTGTGTCATATCTGGAGAAAGCAACGAACGATGAAATTATGTCAAGATCGCGAATGCCCCAACTATCCACGATGATCATGCTCAAACGGATAAAATGGTACGGTCACATCCAGAGAATGGAACCAGGAAGATTAGCCCGCAGTGCCTTCGATTGGGACCCGCCCGATCAATACGCCCATGCCAGACGCGCTCCTGGGGGGCAACGGAAAACGTGGATGAGTCAAATCGAAGGAGACTGTGTACGAAACAAAGTATCGTTCACCAGATTGCAGGAGAAAGCAGCAACCGGGTCAAAGAATGCCTTCAACAATTTCGTCGTACAGCACTTCACAGAATAACCAAACAAATAACTCTTCTTGTTTTGTTTGTATTTGTATTTGTATTTGTATTTGTTGCCAACCGTGCCTTTATTTCATATTTGGAATTAAAGTGTTGAAACAGTAGTAGTAGTAGTAGTTGTAGTAGTAGTAGTAGTAGTAGTAGTAGTAGTAGTAGTAGTAGTAGTAGTAGTAGTAGTAGTAGTAGTAGTAGTAGTAGTAGTAGTAGTAGTAGTAGTAGTAGTAGTAGTAGTAGTAGTAGTAGTAGTAGTAGTAGTAGTAGTAGTAGTAGTAGTAGTAGTAGTAGTAGTAGTAGTAGTAGTAGTAGTAGTAGTAGTAGTAGTAGTAGTGGTAGTAGTAGTAGTGGGGGACAAAATCTAACCTCACCTCCACGTGGTGTCCCCTGGGGGTAGGTCATGTGCTGCGGCTCTCCGCTCACATGGTCGAGCTAACGAGGCACTGGTCTTCTAGTTTGTGGCGCAACTAGTCGTATCTCAGCCTTCAAACACCAAAGCAATGAGTACATTCAACCATGGCCCCGAGTCCCGGGTAAGGGGGGCTAAGAATCTCCCGAGGAACCAACTCAGAATTGCAACTTTAAACGTCAGAACACTGACCCAAGCCGGATCTTTAGAGGCTTTGAAAATGGATCTGGCGCAATACAAGTTGGATATTCTGGGAGTGCAGGAGACGAGATTGCAGGAGCAAGATATTGATCTCGGAGACCACAAGCTCTACCTGTCTGACTCGTGGTTGAAGCTCTACCTGTCTGACTCGTGGTTGTCTGGTGTAAAGTCGAGACAAGGAGGAGTGGGCGTTGCTGTAAAGAAGTCATTGATAAACAGCATCGTAGAACAAGTGGCTCTAAGTGAACGTATTTGCTACGTCAAATTCGCGGCTCGGAGGAGAGCCAATCTAGCTGTTGTTGTCTGCTACGCACCTACGAATGAAGCTAGTCTCCAAGAGAAGGATTTGTTTTGGAGTCAACTTTCAGACCTAGTTTCCAGCTTCAAACATAGGGAGCGTATTTGTGTCATCGGTGACCTCAATGCAGAGCCTGGACACCAGTTGAATGACACCATGAGCTGCAGAGGCCCGTTTGGAATGGGTGAAGAAAATGAAAACTCGGAAAAGTTGTTATCATTTTGCGCTTCACACAAATTGCTCGTAGGTGGTACTTGGTTCCAGCATCGACAAGTGCATCGGTACACCTACAACCCTCCCGATCCGAGTTGTCGAAAAAAGATGCTGGATCACATTCTGTTTGCAGAGAGATACAGAGGATGTCTGACGAATGTGAGGACCAGAAGAGGGAAAACCACAATTACCGATCATGAACTGGTCATTGCGGAAGTATCTATGAAACTTTTGTCTACAAAGCGATGTTTCACGCCCAGAATCAGTTCTGCAAAGCTGCAAGATGAAACAACGCGTGACTTATTCACCCAGGAGGTCAAGTTACATCTTGATAAGAGCGGCGATTTCCAGAAAATAGAGCAGTCTTGGGAAAATTTTCGAAAAGCCCTGAACCAAGCAGCAGTGAAATGCCTCCTTCCGGACAAGCGAGTGAACAAACCTTGGATTTCTCCAGATTCTCTGGAACTTATCCGGAGACGAGCTGATCTACAGTTGAAGAAACACAGCAGCGCGGTGGCGTTGTTAGAGTTCACAAACTGCTGTAAGGAAGTCAGAAAAGCTCTACGTGCAGACAAACGGGCATGGCTTGAACGCAAAGGCCAAGAAGTGCAGAGCTTTGCGGACAGAGGCAACTTGAAGGAGGTTTTTGGGGCATCACAGCAGATTTGCCGAAACTGGAGTCCCCAGTTGACCAAATTAATTTCAAGCACTGGCGTCAACTTACGGACGAAAGAGGAACGACTTGAACGCTGGACGGAACATTTTAGTCAACTCCTGAATCCCTCAACATCCAGTTGCAGTACGAGATTGGATCCCGAAGAAGCAGCTGAAAGCTTGTCGATTGACCTGAGCCCAATTCGATTTGAAGAAGTGCTTGAAGCTGTCCGCAGGTTGAAGAATGGCAAGGCAAGTGGACCCGATAACATTTCCTGTGAGATGTTGAAAGCACACAAGGGTATTGTCGAGTGGCTCTGGGACATCATAGATAAGTGTTGGTCGACGGAAGTTCTGCCCGATGACTGGAAGGTAGCAGAAATTGTCCCATTATACAAGAGTAAAGGAAAGAGGTCAGAGTGTTCGAACCACCGAGGGATCTCTCTATTGTCAGTACCAGGCAAAGTGTTCGCTTCCGTTATTCTCAATCGATGCAAAGATTCAGTGGATCGCGTCTTAAGGGAAGAGCAGTGCGGCTTCAGAAAAAGCAGAGGATGCGCCGATCAACTCTTTGCCCTGCGTCAAATAATAGAGAAATCAATGGCGTTTCAATTGGATATTAGCTTTTGTTTCATAGACTTTCGAGCGGCATTCGATTCTGTCGATCGTGAGCAGATGTACCAGATAATGAAACACTATGGTCTTCCGCAAAAAGTGATAAACATCATAAGAAACAGCTATGATGGATTCAAATGTCGAGTCAAAGCCGAAGGTGAGAAAGGACGCTTATTTGATGTCAGAACGGGCGTTAGGCAGGGTGATGTGTGGTCCCCAATCCTATTCGGCCTTGTCATCAACTACATTTTGGCTAACTCGGTGCATGGATGATTAGACATTGTGAGATTGGTGGCTGACTTAGATTTTGCTGATGATGTTGCTCTCGTGGGGGTCTCAGACAGTGAGGTGCAAGAAAACCTACATCGAATCGAGGCCCTTGCGGAAGCCGCTGGTCTGAAGATTAATGTGGCCAAAACAAAGAATATGGGCGTAAAATGCGACAACCCAAATGTTGTTGCAGTGCCTAGTATCCAACAGAACGTGGAGATACTCACTGGAACACATAAAGGCAAACTAGGACTCCTGGCAGAGACATCTAGCCAGTCACGACTAACCATCGGCACGGAGGTGCTGCTTGGAACGAAAAAGAAAGCGGGCTGGTTCGAAACACAAGATGGCCGGAAGCTAAGATTGAAAAGCTTAGCGGTGGCTAAGCCAGCGTTGGTAGCTTCACAACAACAATCTGCGGTAGCAGATTCAGAGTCGCTAGAAAATGAGAGTCGGTCAGTGGTGGCTGACCAAGAGTCTTTAACTATGTCAGAATTGTCAGCGGCAATTCAGTACAGTTACCGGACGCAAAGTGCACCAAACAAGATTCTGCAAAGCCGGTTTGTCAAAGAATGTCGTCGACAAGTCAAAGTTCGAGCAACTAGAGGCGAGCCTTACCTGTGACAAGTGTGAAAGAAAGTTCAAAACAGTCAATGGCCGAAAAGTTCACCAATCGAGATACTGTGGCAAACCTAAAGCAGTTGCCACACGCGTGTTTTCCTGCAAAGTACAAGATGTTCTCGGAAACGAGTTTGAAAACATAGAAGCGTTCAAGTATCTCGGATCATATGTCAGCCTCAAGCATGGAGACCTGCAGGAAGTCAATTGCAAACTTGCAGAAGGTAGGCAACGGTTTGCTAACTTCCAAAATCTCTGGAAGAGCAAGCAGCTCAGCGTGCACCTCAAGTGCAAATTGTACAAAGCACTCGTTTTATCAGCCGTGCTGTACAGCTCAGAGACTTGGACTCTTTCGAAATTAATGGAGAGAAAACTTGAGAGTTTCCACTGTGGTTGTCTTCGGAGAATTCTACGTGTGTCATATCTGGAGAAAGCAACGAGCGAAGAAATTATGTCAAGATCACGAATGCCCCAACTATCCACGATGATCATGCTCAAACGGATAAAATGGTACGGACACATCCAGAGAATGGAACCAGGAAGATTAGCCCGCAGTGCCTTCGATTGGGACCCGCCCGATCAATACGTCCATGCTAGACGCGCTCCTGGGGGCAACGGAAAACGTGGATGAGTCAAATCGAAGGAGACTGTGTACGAAACAAAGTATCGTTCACCAGATTGCAGGAGAAAGCAGCAACCGGGTCAAAGAATGCCTTCAACAATTTCGTCGTACAGCACTTCACAGAATAACCAAACAAATAACTCTTCTTGTTTTGTTTGTATTTGTATTTGTATTTGTATTTGTTGCCAACCGTGCCTTTATTTCATATTTGGAATTAAAGTGTTGAAACAGTAGTAGTAGTAGTAGTAGTAGTAGTAGTAGTAGTAGTAGTAGTAGTAGTAGTAGTAGTAGTAGTAGTAGTAGTAGTAGTAGTAGTAGTAGTAGTAGTAGTAGTAGTAGTAGTAGTAGTAGTAGTAGTAGTAGTAGTAGTAGTAGTAGTAGTAGTAGTAGTAGTAGTAGTAGTAGTAGTAGTAGTAGTAGTAGTAGTAGTAGTAGTAGTAGTAGTAGTAGTAGTAGTAGTAGTAGTAGTAGTAGTAGTAGTAGTAGTAGTAGTAGTAGTAGTAGTAGTAGTAGTAGTAGTAGTAGTAGTAGTAGTAGTAGTAGTAGTAGTAGTAGTAGTAGTAGTAGTAGTAGTAGTAGTAGTAGTAGTAGTAGTAGTAGTAGTAGTAGTAGTAGTAGTAGTAGTAGTAGTAGTAGTAGTAGTAGTAGTAGTAGTAGTAGTAGTAGTAGTAGTAGTAGTAGTAGTAGTAGTAGTAGTAGTAGTAGTAGTAGTAGTAGTAGTAGTAGTAGTAGTAGTAGTAGTAGTAGTAGTAGTAGTAGTAGTAGTAGTAGTAGTAGTAGTAGTAGTAGTAGTAGTAGTAGTAGTAGTAGTAGTAGTAGTAGTAGTAGTAGTAGTAGTAGTAGTAGTAGTAGTAGTAGTAGTAGTAGTAGTAGTAGTAGTAGTAGTAGTAGTAGTAGTAGTAGTAGTAGTAGTAGTAGTAGTAGTACGTGGTGTCCCCTGGGGGTAGGTCATGTGCTGCGGCTCTACGCTCACATGGTCGAGCTAACGAGGCACTGGTCTTCTAGTTTGTGGCGCAACTAGTCGTATCTCAGCCTTCAAACACCAAAGCAATGAGTAAGATGTCAGAACTGTCAGCGGCAATTCAGTACAGTTACCGGACGCAAAGTGCACCAAACAAGATTCTGCAAAGCCGGTTTGTCAAAGAATGTCGTCGACAAGTCAAAGTTCGAGCAACTAGAGGCGAGCCTCACCTGTGACAAGTGTGAAAGGAAGTTCAAAACAGTCAATGGCCGAAAAGTTCACCAATCGAGATACTGTGGCAAACCTAAAGCAGCTGCCACACGCGTGTTTTCCTGCAAAGTACAAGATGTTATCGGAAACGAGTTTGAAAACATAGAAGCGTTCAAGTATCTCGGATCATATGTCAGCCTCAAGCATGGAGACCTCCAGGAAGTCAATTGCAAACTTGCAGAAGGTAGACAACGGTTTGCTAACTTCCAAAATCTCTGGAAGAGCAAGCAGCTCAGCGTGCACCTCAAGTGCAATTTGTACAAAGCACTCGTTTTATCAGCCGTGCTGTACAGCTCAGAGACTTGGACTCTTTCGAAATTAATGGAGAGAAAACTTGAGAGTTTCCACTGTGGTTGTCTTCGGAGAATTCTACGTGTGTCATATCTGGAGAAAGCAACGAACGATGAAATTATGTCAAGATCGCGAATGCCCCAACTATCCACGATGATCATGCTCAAACGGATAAAATGGTACGGTCACATCCAGAGAATGGAACCAGGAAGATTAGCCCGCAGTGCCTTCGATTGGGACCCGCCCGATCAATACGCCCATGCCAGACGCGCTCCTGGGGGGCAACGGAAAACGTGGATGAGTCAAATCGAAGGAGACTGTGTACGAAACAAAGTATCGTTCACCAGATTGCAGGAGAAAGCAGCAACCGGGTCAAAGAATGCCTTCAACAATTTCGTCGTACAGCACTTCACAGAATAACCAAACAAATAACTCTTCTTGTTTTGTTTGTATTTGTATTTGTATTTGTATTTGTTGCCAACCGTGCCTTTATTTCATATTTGGAATTAAAGTGTTGAAACAGTAGTAGTTAGTAGAGTAGTAGTAGTAGTAGTAGTAGTAGTAGTAGTAAGTAGTAGTAGTAGTAGTAGTAGTAGTAGTAGTAGTAGTAGTAGTAGTAGTAGTAGTAGTAGTAGTAGTAGTAGTAGTAGTAGTAGTATAGTAGTAGTAGTAGTAGTAGTAGTAGTAGTAGTAGTAGTAGTAGTAGTAGTAGTAGTAGTAGTAGTAGTAGTAGTAGTAGTAGTAGTAGTAGTAGTAGTAGTAGTAGTATAGTAGTAGTAGTAGTAGTAGTAGTAGTAGTAGTAGTAGTAGTAGTAGTAGTAGTTAGTAGTAGTAGTAGTAGTAGTAGTAGTAGTAGTAGTAGTAGTAGTAGTAGTAGTAGTAGTAGTAGTAGTAGTAGTAGTAGTAGTAGTAGTAGTAGTAGTAGTAGTAGTAGTAGTAGTAGTAGTAGTAGTAGTAGTAGTAGTAGTAGTAGTAGTAGTAGTAGTAGTAGTAGTAGTAGTAGTAGTAGGTAGTAGTAGTAGTAGTAGTAGTAGTAGTAGTAGTAGTAGTAGTAGTAGTAGTAGTAGTAGTAGTAGTAGTAGTAGTAGTAGTAGTAGTAGTAGTAGTAGTAGTAGTAGTAGTAGTAGTAGTAGTAGTAGTAGTAGTAGTAGTAGTAGTAGTAGTAGTAGTAGTAGTAGTAGTAGTAGTAGTAGTAGTAGTAGTAGTAGTAGTAGTAGTAGTAGTAGTAGTAGTAGTAGTAGTAGTAGTAGTAGTAGTAGTAGTAGTAGTAGTAGTAGTAGTAGTAGTAGTAGTAGTAGTAGTAGTAGTAGTAGTAGTAGTAGTAGTAGTAGTAGTAGTAGTAGTAGTAGTAGTAGTAGTAGTAGTAGTAGTAGTAGTAGTAGTAGTAGTAGTAGTAGTAGTAGTAGTAGTAGTAGTAGTAGTAGTAGTAGTAGTAGTAGTAGTAGTAGTAGTAGTAGTAGTAGTAGTAGTAGTAGTAGTAGTAGTAGTAGTAGTAGTAGTAGTAGTAGTAGTAGTAGTAGTAGTAGTAGTAGTAGTAGTAGTAGTAGTAGTAGTTAGTAGTAGTAGTAGTAGTAGTAGTAGTAGTAGTAGTAGTAGTAGTAGTAGTAGTAGTAGTAGTAGTAGTAGTAGTAGTAGTAGTAGTAGTAGTAGTAGTAGTAGTAGTAGTAGTAGTAGTAGTAGTAGTAGTAGTAGAGTAGTAGTAGTAGTAGTAGTAGTAGTAGTAGTAGTAGTAGTAGTAGTAGTAGTAGTAGTAGTAGTAGTAGTAGTAGTAGTAGTAGTAGTAGTAGTAAGTAGTAGTAGTAGTAGTAGTAGTAGTAGTAGTAGTAGTAAGTAGTAGTAGTAGTAGTAGTAGTAGTAGTAGTAGTAGTAAGTAGTAGTAGTAGTAGTAGTAGTAGTAGTAGTAGTAGTAGTAGTAGTAGTAGTAGTAGTAGTAGTAGTAGTAGTAGTAGTAGTAGTAGTAGTAGTAGTAGTAGTAGTAGTAGTAGTAGTAGTAGTAGTAGTAGTAGTAGTAGTAGTAGTAGTAGTAGTAGTAGTAGTAGTAGTAGTAGTAGTAGTAGTAGTAGTAGTAGTAGTAGTAGTAGTAGTAGTAGTAGTAGTAGTAGTAGTAGTAGTAGTAGTAGTAGTAGTAGTAGTAGTAGTAGTAGTAGTAGTAGTAGTAGTAGTAGTAGTAGTAGTAGTAGTAGTAGTAGTAGTAGTAGTAGTAGTAGTAGTAGTAGTAGTAGTAGTAGTAGTAGTAGTAGTAGTAGTAGTAGTAGTAGTAGTAGTAGTAGTAGTAGTAGTAGTAGTAGTAGTAGTAGTAGTAGTAGTAGTAGTAGTAGTAGTAGTAGTAGTAGTAGTAGTAGTAGTAGTAGTAGTAAGGTAGTAGTAGTAGTAGTAGTAGTAGTAGTAGTAGTAGTAGTAGTAGTAGTAGTAGTAGTAGTAGTAGTAGTAGTAGTAGTAGTAGTAGTAGTAGTAGTAGTAGTAGTAGTAGTAGTAGTATAGTAGTAGTAAGTAGTAGTAGTAGTAGTAGTAGTAGTAGTAGTAGTAGTAGTAGTAGTAGTAGTAGTAGTAGTAGTAGTAGTAGTAGTTAGTAGTAGTAGTAGTAGTAGTAGTAG
>NW_027450470.1:0-24782 GCF_964194025.1 Convolutriloba macropyga | reverse complement strand
AACCTCGGGGGTTTCAGGTACGTTATTATATTTATCTCAACATAAAAATCTCGACTTGTGAGTGAAAATACAACAAATTAAGTTTACGGAAAGCATGAATTACTTCGGAAACTATTCAGATTAACTAAGGCTTGCCGCACTTGATTTCTGAGGTTCAGTTATCATCGAAATCGTTTTTGAACTTGAGGAATTTGCTTCTGTGCTCAAGGCTGTACAGTGGGTTAATTTCTGGGTGAGTAGAGAAGTCAAAATCCAATGACATCCTTTGCTTTGCGGGTACTTTGTAAAGAACAAGCAACTCGAATTTATCAAAAAGCTGCCCTTGTATGAGTACAAAAAGCGCGCAACCAAAAGTTTTCTGCAACACATCGCATTAAAGAGGTATATATTTGATATTAAAAACCCAATGCAGTTGGTCCGGCTACTGATGGGGTTGTCCCTTTGAGAAACGCTAGTTTAGGGCAAATTGCCCCGATATTTTTAACAAACACGTTAAACATCTCGAATGAATTTTTTTGTACTCTTTCGCTGTTTTCTCAGCATCGTTTGCTAATTAATCTTTCATTCGATATTTCTTACTCAATTGTTTTCTCATCCCCAAGGTTTTCATTAGTTTTTAGTGGTTCAGCTCAATACAGTTGGATGCATTGTTTCTTTTGCTGCTCTTCAAAGGCTTTCTTAATTCGGAATTTAGGGAAGCAGCATCTATTGCCACATAAATGGCGATGAAAACTGTACTTTTTTGATCTCCAAGGTTTGGAAAATTTTGTTGGACAATAGACAAAACAGGAATTCAACTTGAGGTAGGCGTCATGATAATGCTGCTTTGTTTCACAACCAGTAAAAGCCATATTTCATTTGCGTGGTTCCATTTTCCTTGGCTATATTTAGTTCCATTCAAAGTTTTATTGCACTTATAGCGGGAGGGTCTGAGGAGTTTGTAGGGTCGACCAACCTCAAGAACTCAAGCACTGGTACAGATTTATAGCCATCCATCTTGAATGTGCCTACATGTCTGCGGGATTTTAATGAAATATTTTTTTCTTCGAGAGCTGGTACTAAACTGATATTACTAGAGGGTTCGCATTCTTGCAAGGCAAGACAGACCTGAAGCCGGCAATAATTTTGAATATTTTGCCTTTTTACTGGAATGATTTTCGAGGTTCGTAGCTGGTTGCTATCCGATTGCACAGGGTATGTACCCATACCAGCAATTCCCTTAATGTACTGAAACTGATCGAGATCTTTCTCACTTTTTCTCAAACTTTTTTTAGAAGTCTAACAATTTGTACTTTCTATCAATTTATCTGCCATGTAAAATGTCTGCAATCCTTTAGGAGGAATGAATTGTTTATAAATAGAGCTGACATTGATATTTTATTCTCTGCTACAGTATTCAAGATATGGATTGTGGACATTACTCTATTTTTGCCATACCAAAGTGGCTTTGTGGAATATAGGGGAATATAGAATTGTGTTATAGAGCGCATTTGTTAGGAACTTCTAGCTTCTTTTTGTTACTTTTTTGACGACTGTTTATTCCAGATAGGAAAAACAACGCAAAAAATAACCTCGGGTTTCAGGTGCGTTATTATTTTTATCTCATCATAAATTTCTCGACTTGTGAAGGAAAATTAAAAAAAATAAGTTGATGGAGAGCATGAGTTACTGTCAGAAACTATTCAGAACAACTAAGGCTTCCCGCATTTGAATTCTGAGTCCGAGATTTAGCGATCCTCGAAATCTTTTTTGAACTTGAGGATCTTGCTTCTGTTCTCAAGGCTGTACAATGGGTGATTTTCTGGGTGGTTAGAGATGTCAAAATCCGAAGGCATCCCTTTCTTTGCGGGTACTTTGTAAAGATCAGGCAACTCGAATTTGTCAAAAGGTTGCCCTTGTCTGAGTACAAAAACTTAGCATCCAAAAGTTTACTGCAACACATCGCATTAAAGAGGTACATTTTTAATTTTAAAAACCCAATGCAGTTGCTCCGCCTACTGATGGTGTTATCCCCTTGAGAAACGGCTTTTAAGTGAAAAGAAAAAGTTTTTAGTAGTGTTTCTCAGCATCGTAAAGATGTTAACAATTTTGCTAATCTAAAGCATATTTTTGATTGTAAAACAGACGTCTCCATAAGTGGACAGAAGACAGAACTACAGAAAATTTGGCTCGGCCTTTGTTTTTGGTTAATTTGCTATTACCGTAATTTTTTCGGTGAAATTGAGAAAATGTGAGAAAAATTTTAAATTTTTACCTTTGATCCATATTTGCATTCAAAGTGAATTGTTTATACAAATTTATAAGTTGGATTATATGTTCTTCATCAGCAACTTGCTTCAATATATAAGTTTTTCAGATTTCGGGATTTTTCTGGAACTTTGAATTGGATCATTTGTTCCAGGAGCAGATTATGTTTTATTGACATCCACACATTTTCCTGAAATATCTTGCCTGGAGAACCATCTGGAGTAGTTCCGCTTAATGCAATTCGTTTCTTTTACTGCGTCAAATCTTCCTTGGGCATATTCCAAAACAAAATATTTGTTCAATTGTGCTTAGTTATTTAATTTGGATGTAGACTTTGTTGTTATGTTTTATTTTCGAATCCCCATTTCTTTGCAGTGCACACGTAGTACTGATTTTTTGCTAATGAGTTTCCCACATTCAAAAAAATTTTAACTTATGTTTGCGATAAAATTTGAGCCTCCTCAAAAAGAATGCCATTCTGAGGAACCTATTGATAATGAATTGGGTTTTTGAGGCAAAAACTTTGAAATGAAGTAAATATTTGCAATCATCTGCCTTCTAAGATATAATCTTTTGTTTTCTGAGTTTTACAAAAATCTACAATAAGTTTAAAAAATCCAAAAGTGGCATCAATTGATCATTTTTTTTAAATGTTTTGGTACTCCGTTTAACTGCTCCCAGTGTTTCAACAAATAAATTTTGTCTGGAAACTATCGGTAAATGATTATGATTCAGAAAATGCAAATTGGTGCAGTTAACAATTACTTGGAGAATTTTATTTTCTGTCGTAATTCCTATCCCATCACTGTTGAATGGTATGTGTTACATTTTCAAAAATTTCTGTGCTCCTAACTTTTTATGCAATACTCTGACAGGTAGCACTATTATGTAAGCAACAATTTTTCTACTACTTATAAGACTACTCATATCACTACTATAATAAAGCCAATTGAAAAATTGACCTATGAAATGTTTGCCGATTGATCATGTGATTGAAGAAGGCTGTTTTATCTTTTATCATTGAGTAGATGTCTTACGGTTTTGTTCAACAAACTTAAGGTGGTACTGAAATGTCGCCAAAACGCAATACCAATCATTCCGATAAATTAAATTTTCGATCAAATGAATGTTGAAAAAATAATTTTAGTGAAATGTCGAAATTTTTTCCGCTATATTTAACTATTATAATCTAAAAAAATTCATTGCCATAAAATTTCATAGCAATACAAAAATCTTTCGAAAATCTGATATGATCAGACACGATTTATTCATTACAAACCAGCTCCACTCACAAACAAAGTGAACCATTTCGTCCATTTTACTGCCCTAATTCCACAAAACGCATTTCATCAAATGTAAAAGTGAAGGATATGGCAACAAAAGAACGGTTATACTATTGGTATTTATACAATGTCTCCTCAAAATTCCACAAATTAGCGCAATATTATACAGGGGTAAGAAGCAACGCCTGATAGTCTTACGAGGGAAAAAATATCCAATGTCAAATTACCCAATGTGACATATACCCAAAATATGCCCAAAATTTATTCAAACGTTGAAACTAACAGAACGGTTATTTAGTTAGTGCATTTGGTCATGCCTCAGCGGCCCGTGGGACTTGATATGACACTATCCCAACCGATTATGGGATTAAGCTATCAACTTCATTGTGACCAAACATGCTTGTAATACCGAGTGCTGAATTTTAATCGGATTATTGAACGAAAAGATCAGTAGAGGGAAAAAATTGGGTATAATGGCACTGGGTATTTTGGCATTGATTATTCTGTAATGCAACCGTTACGAGATAAGCGTTGTCAAAAGAGATTTTACAAGATAGGAGTGTTTGTGCCACGAAGTGATAAATGTAAATGGGTGCCCTAGTTGAGACCTCAATTGAAAAGGGCCCTTCGGGACCATGGCATAGTGGAAAAATAACGGCGTAACCATAATTAACTGTAAAAAAATCGTTGATCTGTTCGAATGAAATCCTGGAGTTTCGCTTAGCCAGAAATTTTTGTGCAGCAGAGATACGTTTTGACCACAGAATGTCAGCGGAAAAAAAATTCACCACAATTTTTGTTTACACAAATTATCAGGCTAAACTTTTTCTAGATAATAATATGACTTAGAATTTGGGTCCATCAAAAAACCAAATAATGATTCGGAAAAATATTTCAGAGATATGAAAATAAAATAGCTTTTACATTTGAAAATTGATCAATAATGCTGGGTGATGTAGTTTAGTCAATAATTTAGCAACAAGTCTTTTTGGGGTTTTCAAGAGTTTTAGGGTCTAAACTAAGTTGTTGCTTTCAGCTTCAGAGGGCCGAGAACCAATAATCCCCGAGGATGACAATGTGAGCCACAAACAAGGCACTGTCGCCACAGGTTTTTCTAGTAATCGAAGCCATACAGAGGAAGCAGACAAAAACTTGACCTTGAGTGTGAAAAAGCCAGATGTTGCAGCTGATCTGAGGGCCATTGATGGTGAGAAATTGGGCAGCACTGCGTCATCTGGGCCAAGTAAAGGGTTCGGGATTACAGTGGATGTTAATGTTGTTTCTCACCTGCAATCAGAAGGTGTGCCTTCTTGTGACGATACTCCAAATACGGAACCGAACTGGTTTGCGAATGTGGAACTGAATGCAAACACTTTAGCCACCTGCTTTGGGAGCCAAAACGAGTCCTTAAACATCAGAAAAGTAGAAATACGAAAACTTGGAGCGTCGGTGCGCCGAGCCGACAAAATACACACGGAGAAGGCACAGGAAAATTATTTGACAAATAGCGGACCGAAAAATCCGGATCTCTCAAATGACCCGGATGGGAAGACTGAACCTGAAACTGAGCAAGAGAAGACAGAGCGAGAGAATGAGGCACAAGGGCTCCCTAAATTTATAATAAACAAGAAGAGACAAGATCACGACCTCACAATCTCACTGATTGTATTGTCTATCGTCTTCATCATCAATTCGGTCATCATTTTTGTCATACTGACCACTCAGTACCACAACCAGAACATTGGTGACGCCAGGGCACATGCCATGATTATGATCACTGTGAGTATTTCGATAGTTTTCTCAGAACTCCATACTTGCCTGATTTCTGAAGTACTATGTTATCTAACGAAGAGGTTCGATTACACCAACTAATCAGGTTTTGTGTTTAGCGGACTGAAGATTCTCTTCAAATTAATCCCCTAAATTTAAGCAACCATCATCCTAATCAGATATCAACAATTAAAGTGATCAAAATTATTTCACAGAGAGTTGATGTAATGGAATAAAATTCCTCTCCAGCAAGAGAATATGACCCAGTGCCAATTCAACACCCGAATTTGTGAAAATTAATTATCCCTAGTTGAGAATTTTTTGGTTTTTGCACCTAAGAAATCGTCGGTATTAACGTTTTTTCTTGCGAAAAACAACAAAATTTGCAATTACTTTTTCGTCGGTATCGTCGTTTTTGTTCGGTATTTATCATAAGAAAAATTCGGTATCGTCGTTTTTAAACGTAAGCGAGATTCGGTTTCATTTAGAGACAAAATAGGATTTTTTAAACCGTATCTGAAAAGCAGATTAGTCCAGCGGGCCGAAAAATAAAAATGATCGGCATTTGACGTTTTGAAACGCACCCAACCGTCAAAAATTTTGATTGCAAGCTACAAGAAAGTATGTACAAACTCAGTAAATGCAAATTAATCAACAAAATTCTCATCAAAATTCAATAACCGTAACATTTTTGAATACAAATATAATCAAGAAATATAAACTCGTTCATTTATTTTTGTAATTGAGCTAAAAACGAGTTTTCAATGAACTTGGACATTCTTTCAGAATTTTTTTCTGAGAAAAACGTTTGAATGCCTGCTACTAAACCGTATCATAAAGTTTAACTACATTAAAGCCATAAAAATCAAGTTTTCCAATGGAAAAAATTGACAATTTATTACGTCTGAAACCAAACATACCGATGACCTCTAAATTTTAAGAATCGAACAAACCCAATCCACTAAAACTGAACAAACTGATTCTCTCTGGAGTCCAAAAAAGACCATACAAGATATTTTTTAAGTGTGAAACCGACACTACCGAGCAAACCGAATTTGCAAAGCTTTCTTACGGTTGAAACCGAAAATACCGAAGATTTCTTATAAATTTTGTCGTTTTTGTTTGGTCACCACATATAGGGATGGCAAAAATTTATGATTTATTGCGTTATTTGAGATGTTAAATAGATGATATTGGGATGCTTTGTTTGTATGTGTGTGCATGTGTGTATGCGTGTGTATGTAAATGTATGTGTGAGTGTTTTTGTGTGAGTGAGAGTGTGTAACTTCGCTTGTGTCAACGTTAGGGTTTCTTGTGTGGGTGTGTGTTTGTGTGTCTGAGTGTGTGTGTGTTTTTGTGTGTGAGTGAGTGTGTGTGTGTCAGCGTGAAAGTGTGTGAGTGTGTGTGTTTTGTGTGTATGTGTTTATGTGTTTTTTGTGTATGTGCAGGTATGTGAGAGTGTTTGTGTGTGAGTGACTGTGTGTGTGTCTATGTGTGCGTCAGCTTGTGTGTGTGTGTATTCTGTATGTGTGTGCTTGTGTGTGTGTGCGCGCTGTTTTTTGTGTGTATGTGTTTATGGGTTTTTGAGTGTATGTGTATGTATGTGTAAGTGTTCGTGTGTGATTGAGTGTGTACGTTTATCAAGTGCGGCAGCGCTTGTGTTGTGTATATGTTTGTTTGTGTGTGTGTGAGTGTTTGAGTTTAAGTGTGTGTGTGTGTGTGTTTGTGTGTGTCAGCGTGCGTGTGTATGTGTATCTATGTGTGTATGTGTGCTTGTGTGTGTGTGTGTGTGTGTGTGTGTGTGTGTGTTGTTTGTATGTGAATGTTTGTGTTGTGTGTGTGTGTGTTTATATGTGTTTTTGGCATGTACGTGTGTGTTTTTGTGTGTGAGAGCGTGTGTTTGTGTGTGTGTGTGTCTGTGTATCAGCGTGAGTGTGTGTTGTTTATTTTGTTGTGTATGTGTATGTGAGTGTTTTGTATTTTGTTGTGTATGTGTATGTGAGTGTTGTGTGTATTTGTATGCGCGTTTGTATATGTGTGTACATGGGTTTGTATGTGTAAATATTTGTGTGTGAGTGCATGTATCTCTGTGTGTGTCAGCGTGCATGTGTGTGTGTGTGTGTGTTGTGTATTTGTGTGTTGTGCGTATGTGTATGTTTGAGTTGTATGTGTGTGCGTTTGTGTATGCTGTGTGTACGAGTGTATGTGTATGTGTGCGTTTGTGTGTGCTGTGTGTATGTGTGTATGTGTATATGTGTGCATGTGTGTGTTGTGTGTTTATGTGATATGTGTGTATATGTGTGTGTTGTATGTGTGCTGTGTGTGTTGTGTGTGTATGTGTGTATGTGTTATGTGTATGTGTGAAACTAAAAGTGGGAAATACATGAATCGCATTCTTTCATTACAGGCTATGCTCAATGCTCTCAACAATTCGGTCAACTTGTTTGTATACTTGAAGTCGAGCAGTTCATTCAGAGATCACCTTCCAAAAGTTATTTGGACCAAGAAGTAAACAGATACTCATTGAAGACAACGAAAACCCACATGGCCACTGTCTACACAGAAAATATATAGATCTCTGGGGCAGCTGGTTTATTTGTTAGCAAATTCTACCCAAAACTATTGCATCGTTGTGAAAGTAATTGGGGTAATGCGATGCAATATGGGCTTTAAAAGCGGGATGCGAAGCGAATTTTTTATATAAGAGTAGTGGGCCAACACAATGGTATGTGCTAATCACAAAATATACTCTGAAAAACTATACTCATGTCAGGAACATTTCGTTCTGTAACATGTCTGATAAGATGCCAAAAATTGAGCACGGCTCGCAACAAAATTCGCAACAAGATCTGATGTGATTATAAAGTTTGTACAAAGTCCGACCATTTATACCACAATCTCGTTAGTTGAGCTTTCAATAATCACTTGAATAAGGCCACGCTTACTGAAGTGTGATCAAAATTAACCTCTTGAAAACGGGCAACTTGGCATTCAACAATATCTTGGCGTCTTCGATGCAGAAATCTTCGGAATTGTTGAAAAATTAATTGGATTTACTTAATAGTCATAACTATAACTGATTTTTACCAGAGCAACACAATAGCAACACAATATCATTTCACCCCTGAATCATTTCATAGCGCACGTTACCAGTTGGCAACGCAAGCTTGTTTTCGCATTATTAAATGGATAGCCTATCTCATGTTCAGTTATTGAAATGGTCTCATTTGAAGTCCCGAACAGTACGAGGCATGAGCGTAACCAGTAAGGGATGTTTAAAGTACTATAGAACCAAGGTTAAAAATAACAATTACAAAAATTATTAAAATCGGGATAAAATTATAGAGAACTGGCGTGATCTTGGCAAGTTTAATCATGAAATTTTCTTGATACAGCTTGATAAGATTATGGCAATATCTTATCAAAATGTACCAAGAACTTTTGTCCTATCGAGATCTTGGTAAGAAAATCCATGTTTTGTCAAGACAGTCAAGATCTTGAATGTCTTGGCAAGGTGTATCAAGTTTCGTTACACTGGGGAAGTAATCGGGGTGGAAAAAAGGAAGAAAAAGTAGGGCACTACAGTAAGGTAGGACAACAAGCCACACAAAATGGATGGAATGCGTTGCTCAATGTTAGCAACAATTCGGCCACCTTGTTTGTCGAATACTTCATTCCGAGTTCACCACCCATAAATTTTTGAGCGAAGAGAAAACAGATAACTAATTAGGACACACTCTACGGACCCAATCTCAAATTTCACCGACAAGACTAGAGAGTGTTCTTTCGAATTTTTTAAAGCAAATTCTCCCCAAAAGTATTGCATTTGTTTTGAGGTTTATGAGAGAACAGCAACATAAGCGTTCTACTCGTTTTCACCACCCGGACTGAACGTCAGATCTTGATCAGTACTGATTCTGTAAAATTATATCAGAGCTCTGATCATGTCATTTCTAGACGTGGTACGTCCTAAATCAATTCTTGAGTCTTGACAAGTCTTGAGTCAAGTCTTCGCCAAGACTTGACAAGTCGTACGCAAGTTTTGGCCAAGACTTGGCAAGTCTTGAGCAGGTCTTGGTCAGGATTTGACTCAAGACATGCCGAGTCTTGGCCAAGACCTGACTTTGTCTTGACAAGTCTTGACATGGCTTCAGAAGTCTTAAGACTTTAGATAAGACATGATCAGTCCTGATTTGTCAGTTCAAGACAAGTTTTTCACTGGACAATTACCGATCGACTTGAAATTTGTTCCGGGCACGTTTAAGATATCTGCACATCTCCAACCCATTAATTGGCCTCCTATATCTAAGATTGTGCACCCATATCTAAGATTGTGCTCTCATAATTGAGGTGATAATTTAATCCTATGTTCAGTTGTGTTATTTCATATCACGTCCTACTGGACGTTAAGGTACAATCATTGCTGGTGGGCAAACCGCTGTCGTCTTCTGAATTTCTGCTAGGCTCAACAGTGAGGGGACTCTGTCGCCCAGAAGATCGATCAAATAAAATAAACCAAAGGTTTTGAATTGGTGAAGCAAGCGTTAATTTGTTACTCTGCTTTTTCCCCTCTTCCACTCTTGTATGCTGTTGCAAATTAGATTGCCTTGAAATAAGTTAATTCACCATGGGGCTCATAATATCAATTCTAGTTATATGGACAACAAAGGTAAGAGAATTACTTGCACATCAATGGAAAAGACAAATTCAAGACAATTTATAATAGTAATTAAAGTAATATTAACAATATCCGTGGTTCACTTCCCAAATGAACTAAATCAAAACGCTCACAGTATCCCAACTGGTCGTGCAATCAAAAATCTTTCAAAGTTTAGTCCCACTAAAGCAACTACTTTCTCTCGCTTGATCGAAACCCAACTTCTGAAGTTCTCCCAAAATATCCAAAGTCTGTCTCTCTCTCTCTCTCTGCCAAAATTTCTCTGTGTCACTTCAATTTATACTCAACCAATACGCTCTTATCTTAAGCAAACAAACCTTAATCTCTTAAGTAAACAATACAACTTATACTTGAAATTGTCACATTCTGTAGGAGGGCTTTGTTTGCTATGCAAACAAACCAATGTCAAATTACGTTCTGTCATTCAACTGCTAGCAACCATTGTTCAATTTTCTTCTTATCTTAAGTACACGACCTTTGGACTTTTATGTAAACAAACCCACTTGGCTTTATCGCATATATGCACTTGACCTGTCAATCCGTGTTTGCTTAGTAAACATTGAAATTCGGTCTGAAAAGTTCTTATACCTCTATTTCCGCTATAAAATTAATCAGCTGCAATCAATCCCTGTCAAAAATCACGTGTTGAATAAATAACCAAACTCAACCCTAAACCACAGGTTATTTGTAAATTCCAATTTCAGAATCATTTCAAGCATTTCCTCAGTTAAAAACCGCCGAAAAGTCTGATATTCCTAAAAGCCCAAAAGTGTGACCTCCAGGGGTCAATCAGGGGTCATTCGTCCAATATGAAGGGTCAAGTTAATAAAACTAATTACTGTCATGGAAAATTCTCTCATAGTTGCACCTACCTACAAAATTTCATGGCCTAACTCCCACTAGAACACGAGCAATGACCGCGCACACTTTCATCGACCTCCGGGATGACCCCAAATTTCCAAACTTAATAACTTGCGAAGTAGTGGTCAAAACGTCTTCGGGTAAAGTTTTCTAGCAACTATAGGGTGCCACCAACTTGCCTGCCAAGTTTCATGACCAACGGATCAGCCGTTGCAAGCCGTTTGCAATTTACAAATTTTTAACGAGTCGTGGGTGCCGAAACCCGAAAAATCCGAGTTGGTCAAAATTGACCGGGGTGGTTATTTTTTGTCACTAAATGTCTCAGGTTATCATATTAATACCATTTCAAAGTCATTCGGCCGCTCAAAAAGGCCAATTTCCGGTTTTCGGCACTCGGGTCGTCCCGAAGCACCAACTTCCGGTCGCACCCGGAAGTTTAAAATAGCACCACTGGAAAGCCTTTGAAAAGTTACACTAACCCTCCAAAAATCATAGGGCTACTACCAATACTCCACGAGCAATTCAATTTTTACGTTCCGCAGCACGGGCGTGCGCTAGTACCGTGCAGTTTGGTGTGGGGTCAAATTTGACATTAAAATCGGATTCCTCGTACCCAAATTAGTCTATCCCCCAATTTTCAGGTCAATCCGACGTCAACTTTTTCGAAAAAATACTATTTCAATTTAGGTGCTAACTACATTCCTGTGATAATTACCAATATACTCAAAAATCGCCATTTTACATCCTAAACCCTTCCCAATATCATGCAAAAACATTAATTCATACGTGCAGGACATTACAACTGATTAATCGCCTTATTTCTGACTCAAACATTAATATTTCACAGTAAAATACCTAAAAACCTTCAAATCACACTACTTCCGGTGTTAATAGCTGGAGGGTGGGTGGTCGGATTCGCCTGAAAACTATTCTCGCAACAGAGGACCACTAGGGGTACCTCCCCATCATTGACCAGTGATCAACCAATAACTCCTTCCCATCCTGGGAGGGGTCGGACAACTTTTTATCGGTGGGTATTTGGAAAACCGATAAATTGCCTTTTTATTTACTTTAAGTCAACGAAACTCTAATAAATTTCTTCCACAACCTTCTAAACCAGTTCCATGATCATTCAAAACATTACTGCACCAGTACATGCTAGTACGCCTGATTTCTACCGTTATTTCATCCATAAACAATCGAAATTTATACCGCAAATTGTCAAAAACCGTCGAATAACACCATTTCTTGTGCCAAAAACTCAGATCAAAAATGTATATACGGCTGCGTATCCCTATTATATATCAACAATCATAAGGGGAATATCCCCACAAAAATTCAGATTCCAATGACGAATGAAACTTACAGAGTTGAGGTGTACCAGGTTTTGGGTTGCCAATTATTTTGTAAATTCAAAATCACACTTTAATTTGGTTCAAATCGAAATTCCAATTTTGATCAAAATATCTAGTTCACTTCAAATCATCGCTCTCTAGTTTTCATCTGAACTTAAATCACTCATTTCGACTTTGGCCTGATGCAAAAATACAACTTTGCTAATTAATCAAAATAGGTTGACAGCTCAATATGCTTTTGTTCATTAATTTGTTTGTTTAAGATATATCACTCAACTCCCCTCTCTGGCGCCTTCGAAACAATAACCCGTCAAGAAAGAATGCTTACTTCAAACACCTAATTAACTTGTCTAACTTGACCTAAATTATTTGACTTAACTAGCGCTATCTGTTTATGAAATTTCTATTGAGTTTATTCTTATGCTTTCTACACTCCTCCCTCCTAGATTATTATTCTCCCGAATAATTGCAAAACCTTATCCTGACCCGATTAACTTACTCCTGCGTACTTTAACCATAGTCGATCTAGTGAAGTGAACCACTTATGTTTAACTCCGGGTTAATATAAACTGACTGCACTAAAATTTGAATAGCGGTTGATTAAATCAGATTTGAGAACACTGTCTCATCTTCAATTTTTAACATATTCTACGTAACTCATCAACATTGATTCTTGATCAAACCCTATTGCCTTTGACATACATCTACCCAGGGAACCCCAAAATCAGTAAAAAATCAAATCTAAAAATAGATCTACCAAATCATTACATTTCCCTAAATCAACAACTTTGAAAAAAAAAATTTTTTCTTTACGGCTATAGTGCTTGATCATTTTTTCCTAATAAACCGAATTAAAACAATGTAGGAAAAAATTGGGTAAAAAGGCTTGAATAACTCAGCTGTCAACATCCCGCTCATCATACGCTCGTGCACCTGTACATGAAGGCCTTCTTCCTCTGATGTTTGAATGGATGTCCACCTCTTCTTCCACTGTAGCTGCCATTTGTCTTGTAATCCTGCAATGACTGCTTTCCTGATGCTTCCAAACGGCTCCACTTCTCCTTCTGGCTCAACGATCGGTTCTTCAGCAACAGCTTTGCAATCTCTGGAAATCGTGATTCAATCTTTCTCTCCACTTTCTGCTTAACTTCCATCGAGAACCCTCTAGAGTCCTCCATCCTAGGCTGTTGATCATCATGAACCCAATCGCTCAACCCTGTAGCCATTGACTTCTGATAGTATTGCCCTGTTCTGTCAGCTCCAGCACTGTCCCCTTGATGCTCATCCATTAGTTCGACGGAAACACAACCATATAGCTGATTTTCATTCAATTGCGATTGCACCCATTCCTCCAGCTCCTTTCCCAAGTGTGCAAAATCACTCCGGTCACCTGCTGCCTTCTCGTTTTGACCCTTTTGTGCTTCAGATACCAGCTGCCCATCAGTTCCCCCAGAACTTGTCCTACTCTCCAAAGTGTCCACAGTGCACTCAGTTGTACACATCTGTGTCTCATCAGCCCCGTTTGTTACATTGCAGAACTTCTGGTGTGACCCTCCTGTCTTTAACTTCATCAAGGCCCAGGCCCCCAACATATCGTTTCGGCTAGCTTTGACACCACCGCTGAAATTGCTCGCTATTGCATTTACATTATCGCATGCTACTGAGTCCAAACTCCCAGCAAAACTTGTCTCGCTCCTCGAATCGTTGTCATGAAAATCCTCTACATCCGAAAAATCTGTATCCGAAGCATCTTCAAACAAATAGTCATCATCGGATTGTTCATCGCATATCTCCTCAGACTGTGGTGACAGTACATAAACTTTTTCCATAGTATGATGCTCATCTGATCCACAAGACTCAACACTGCGCTCGATGACTTTTTCTTCTGTCGGCATATTTCTGAATCCACTGTTTTCATATTCACTTAGCGCTGCTCAAGAAACTTCCTGATTTGTTTGACCACAAACTTCCTCCGTGAACTCCGCCTCAGTTCCATTTTGCACTTCATCGCCGCTATCTGGAATTCTTATTCCACTACCACTTTCAGCAACTCTCGTATCTTCAACTTCTCCGAACAAATCTTTACTAAAGGTTTCTTTTCTTGAGACACCACAGCTGGACCCAATGCCAAACCCTTCAGAACTTTTGCCGGGCGGCCGAATTTCATCCGTTAAAGAAGTATCAACGCTTCTACTTGTATCAATTACGTGCCTTCGAGCATACTGCTGTCCCGTTCTCTGATCCATAGTGTCACTGGTTTCAATGATTTCCGCCCTATTTCCCGCTTTCCCTCTAACGAACATATTATAGCTTCGCTCATAAAAAAGTGGATTGTCGGACAATCGTATGTCAAACTGATACAGCCTTTCGGTCAGTGTCCATGCTTGCTTCCTTGGAGTCGACCGCCAATAACCTCTTGGTAAATCACTTACTGCATTCAAGGCCCACCCACACAATTCTGTAGGCAACCACTTCATCATCTCTTCTTCCGTCCATCCCAGTTTCATGCCAGTGCTCAAATAATGTTCGCGCCAATCTTCCCAAACTTCGTAGCCCGGTGAAGGAAAGCGCTTCACCAATTGATAACCAAACATAATCAACCTATTGGTAAGTCAAATCGCAAACTTAAATCAACTGTCGGTGTGCTCTCAGCAGTTTCTCCAACGAAAAATACGCACGCTCTCGAATTAATCAGAAAATAATCCACAGCAAAAAGTAACAAAGAAACGAAGCCCACCCAGGAGCGCCACTGTCGTCTTCTGAATTTCTGCTAGGCTCAACAGTGAGGGGATTCTGTCGCCCAGAAGATCGATCAAATAAAATAAACCAAAGGTTTTGAATTGGTGAAGCAAGCGTTAATTTGTTACTCTGCTTTTTCCCCTCTTCCACTCTTGTATGCTGTTGCAAATTAGATTGCCTTGAAATAAGTTAATTCACCATGGGGCTCATAATATCAATTCTAGTTATATGGACAACAAAGGTAAGAGAATTACTTGCACATCAATGGAAAAGACAAATTCAAGACAATTTATAATAGTAATTAAAGTAATATTAACAATATCCGTGGTTCACTTCCCAAATGAACTAAATCAAAACGCTCACAGTATCCCAACTGGTCTTGCAATTACAAATCTTTCAAAGTTTAGTCCCACTAAAGCAACTACTTTCTCTCGCTTGATCGAAACCCAACTTCTGAAGTTCTCCCAAAATATCCAAAGTCTGTCTCTCTCTCTCTCTCTCTCTCTGCCAAAATTTCTCTGTGTCACTTCAATTTATACTCAACCAATACGCTCTTATCTTAAGCAAACAAACCTTAATCTCTTAAGTAAACAATACAACTTACACTTGAAATTGTCACATTCTGTAGGAGGGCTTTGTTTGCTATGCAAACAAACCAATGTCAAATTACGTTCTGTCATTCAACTGCTAGCAACCATTGTTCAATTTTCTTCTTATCTTAAGTACACGACCTTTGGACTCTTATGTAAACAAACCCACTTGGCTTTATCGCATATATGCACTTGACCTGTCAATCCGTGTTTGCTTAGTAAACATTGAAATTCGGTCTGAAAAGTTCTTATACCTCTATTTCCGCTATAAAATTAATCAGCTGCAATCAATCCCTGTCAAAAATCACGTGTTGAATAAATAACCAAACTCAACCCTAAACCACAGGTTATTTGTAAATTCCAATTTCAGAATCATTTCAAGCATTTCCTCAGTTAAAAACCGCCGAAAAGAATGATATTCCTAAAAGCCCAAAAGTGTGACCTCCAGGGGTCAATCAGGGGTCATTCGTCCAATATGAAGGGTCAAGTTAATAAAACTAATTACTGTCATGGAAAATTCTCTCATAGTTGCACCTACCTACAAAATTTCATGGCCTAACTCCCACTAGAACACGAGCAATGACCGCGCACACTTTCATCGACCTCCGGGATGACCCCAAATTTCCAAACTTAATAACTTGCGAAGTAGTGGTCAAAACGTCTTCGGGTAAAGTTTTCTAGTAACTATAGGGTGCCACCAACTTGCCTGCCAAGTTTCATGACCAACGGATCAGCCGTTGCAAGCCGTTTGCAATTTACAAATTTTTAACGAGTCGTGGGTGCCGAAACCCGAAAAATCCGAGTTGGTCAAAATTGACCGGGGTGGTTATTTTTTGTCACTAAATGTCTCAGGTTATCATATTAATACCATTTCAAAGTCATTCGGCCGCTCAAAAAGGCCAATTTCCGGTTTTCGGCACTCGGGTCGTCCCGAAGCACCAACTTCCGGTCGCACCCGGAAGTTTAAAATAGCACCACTGGAAAGCCTTTGAAAAGTTACACTAACCCTCCAAAAATCATAGGGCTACTACCAATACTCCACGAGCAATTCAATTTTTACGTTCCGCAGCACGGGCGTGCGCTAGTACCGTGCAGTTTGGTGTGGGGTCAAATTTGACATTAAAATCGGATTCCTCGTACCCAAATTAGTCTATCCCCCAATTTTCAGGTCAATCCGACGTCAACTTTTTCGAAAAAATACTATTTCAATTTAGGTGCTAACTACATTCCTGTGATAATTACCAATATACTCAAAAATCGCCATTTTACATCCTAAACCCTTCCCAATATCATGCAAAAACATTAATTCATACGTGCAGGACATTACAACTGATTAATCGCCTTATTTCTGACTCAAACATTAATATTTCACAGTAAAATACCTAAAAACCTTCAAATCACACTACTTCCGGTGTTAATAGCTGGAGGGTGGGTGGTCGGATTCGCCTGAAAACTATTCTCGCAACAGAGGACCACTAGGGGTACCTCCCCATCATTGACCAGTGATCAACCAAAAACTCCTTCCCATCCTGGGAGGGGTCGGACAACTTTTTATCGGTGGGTATTTGGAAAACCGATAAATTGCCTTTTTATTTACTTTAAGTCAACGAAACTCTAATAAATTTCTTCCACAACCTTCTAAACCAGTTCCATGATCATTCAAAACATTACTGCACCAGTACATGCTAGTACGCCTGATTTCTACCGTTATTTCATCCATAAACAATCGAAATTTATACCGCAAATTGTCAAAAACCGTCGAATAACACCATTTCTTGTGCCAAAAACTCAGATCAAAAATGTATATACGGCTGCGTATCCCTATTATATATCAACAATCATAAGGGGAATATCCCCACAAAAATTCAGATTCCAATGACGAATGAAACTTACAGAGTTGAGGTGTACCAGGTTTTGGGTTGCCAATTATTTTGTAAATTCAAAATCACACTTTAATTTGGTTCAAATCGAAATTCCAATTTTGATCAAAATATCTAGTTCACTTCAAATCATCGCTCTCTAGTTTTCATCTGAACTTAAATCACTCATTTCGACTTTGGCCTGATGCAAAAATACAACTTTGCTAATTAATCAAAATAGGTTGACAGCTCAATATGCTTGTGTTCATTAATTTGTTTGTTTAAGATATATCACTCAACTCCCCTCTCTGGCGCCTTCGAAACAATAACCCGTCAAGAAAGAATGCTTACTTCAAACACCTAATTAACTTGTCTAACTTGACCTAAATTATTTGACTTAACTAGCGCTATCTGTTTATGAAATTTCTATTGAGTTTATTCTTATGCTTTCTACACTCCTCCCTCCTAGATTATTATTCTCCCGAATAATTGCAAAACCTTATCCTGACCCGATTAACTTACTCCTGCGTACTTTAACCATAGTCGATCTAGTGAAGTGAACCACTTATGTTTAACTCCGGGTTAATATAAACTGACTGCACTAAAATTTGAATAGCGGTTGATTAAATCAGATTTGAGAACACTGTCTCATCTTCAATTTTTAACATATTCTACGTAACTCATCAACATTGATTCTTGATCAAACCCTATTGCCTTTGACATACATCTACCCAGGGAACCCCAAAATCAGTAAAAAATCAAATCTAAAAATAGATCTACCAAATCATTACATTTCCCTAAATCAACAACTTTGAAAAAAAAAATTTTTCTTTACGGCTATAGTGCTTGATCATTTTTTCCTAATAAACCGAATTAAAACAATGTAGGAAAAAATTGGGTAAAAAGGCTTGAATAACTCAGCTGTCAACATCCCGCTCATCATACGCTCGTGCACCTGTACATGAAGGCCTTCTTCCTCTGATGTTTGAATGGATGTCCACCTCTTCTTCCACTGTAGCTGCCATTTGTCTTGTAATCCTGCAATGACTGCTTTCCTGATGCTTCCAAACGGCTCCACTTCTCCTTCTGGCTCAACGATCGGTTCTTCAGCAACAGCTTTGCAATCTCTGGAAATCGTGATTCAATCTTTCTCTCCACTTTCTGCTTAACTTCCATCGAGAACCCTCTAGAGTCCTCCATCCTAGGCTGTTGATCATCATGAACCCAATCGCTCAACCCTGTAGCCATTGACTTCTGATAGTATTGCCCTGTTCTGTCAGCTCCAGCACTGTCCCCTTGATGCTCATCCATTAGTTCGACGGAAACACAACCATATAGCTGATTTTCATTCAATTGCGATTGCACCCATTCCTCCAGCTCCTTTCCCAAGTGTGCAAAATCACTCCGGTCACCTGCTGCCTTCTCGTTTTGACCCTTTTGTGCTTCAGATACCAGCTGCCCATCAGTTCCCCCAGAACTTGTCCTACTCTCCAAAGTGTCCACAGTGCACTCAGTTGTACACATCTGTGTCTCATCAGCCCCGTTTGTTACATTGCAGAACTTCTGGTGTGACCCTCCTGTCTTTAACTTCATCAAGGCCCAGGCCCCCAACATATCGTTTCGGCTAGCTTTGACACCACCGCTGAAATTGCTCGCTATTGCATTTACATTATCGCATGCTACTGAGTCCAAACTCCCAGCAAAACTTGTCTCGCTCCTCGAATCGTTGTCATGAAAATCCTCTACATCCGAAAAATCTGTATCCGAAGCATCTTCAAACAAATAGTCATCATCGGATTGTTCATCGCATATCTCCTCAGACTGTGGTGACAGTACATAAACTTTTTCCATAGTATGATGCTCATCTGATCCACAAGACTCAACACTGCGCTCGATGACTTTTTCTTCTGTCGGCATATTTCTGAATCCACTGTTTTCATATTCACTTAGCGCTGCTCTAGAAACTTCCTGATTTGTTTGACCACAAACTTCCTCCGTGAACTCCGCCTCAGTTCCATTTTGCACTTCATCGCCGCAATCTGGAATTCTTATTCCACTACCACTTTCAGCAACTCTCGTATCTTCAACTTCTCCGAACAAATCTTTACTAAAGGCTTCTTTTCTTGAGACACCACAGCTTGACCCAATGCCAAACCCTTCAGAACTTTTGCCGGGCGGCCGAATTTCATCCGTTAAAGAAGTATCAACGCTTCTACTTGTATCAATTACGTGCCTTCGAGCATACTGCTGTCCCGTTCTCTGATCCATAGTGTCACTGGTTTCAATGATTTCCGCCCTATTTCCCGCTTTCCCTCTAACGAACATATTATAGCTTCGCTCATAAAAAAGTGGATTGTCGGACAATCGTATGTCAAACTGATACAGCCTTTCGGTCAGTGTCCATGCTTGCTTCCTTGGAGTCGACCGCCAATAACCTCTTGGTAAATCACTTACTGCATTCAAGGCCCACCCACACAATTCTGTAGGCAACCACTTCATCATCTCTTCTTCCGTCCATCCCAGTTTCATGCCAGTGCTCAAATAATGTTCGCGCCAATCTTCCCAAACTTCGTAGCCCGGTGAAGGAAAGCGCTTCACCAATTGATAACCAAACATAATCAACCTATTGGTAAGTCAAATCGCAAACTTAAATCAACTGTCGGTGTGCTCTCAGCAGTTTCTCCAACGAAAAATACGCACGCTCTCGAATTAATCAGAAAATAATCCACAGCAAAAAGTAACAAAGAAACGAAGCCCACCCAGGAGCGCCACTGTCGTCTTCTGAATTTCTGCTAGGCTCAACAGTGAGGGGATTCTGTCGCCCAGAAGATCGATCAAATAAAATAAACCAAAGGTTTTGAATTGGTGAAGCAAGCGTTAATTTGTTACTCTGCTTTTTCCCCTCTTCCACTCTTGTATGCTGTTGCAAATTAGATTGCCTTGAAATAAGTTAATTCACCATGGGGCTCATAATATCAATTCTAGTTATATGGACAACAAAGGTAAGAGAATTACTTGCACATCAATGGAAAAGACAAATTCAAGACAATTTATAATAGTAATTAAAGTAATATTAACAATATCCGTGGTTCACTTCCCAAATGAACTAAATCAAAACGCTCACAGTATCCCAACTGGTCTTGCAATTACAAATCTTTCAAAGTTTAGTCCCACTAAAGCAACTACTTTCTCTCGCTTGATCGAAACCCAACTTCTGAAGTTCTCCCAAAATATCCAAAGTCTGTCTCTCTCTCTCTCTCTCTCTCTGCCAAAATTTCTCTGTGTCACTTCAATTTATACTCAACCAATACGCTCTTATCTTAAGCAAACAAACCTTAATCTCTTAAGTAAACAATACAACTTACACTTGAAATTGTCACATTCTGTAGGAGGGCTTTGTTTGCTATGCAAACAAACCAATGTCAAATTACGTTCTGTCATTCAACTGCTAGCAACCATTGTTCAATTTTCTTCTTATCTTAAGTACACGACCTTTGGACTCTTATGTAAACAAACCCACTTGGCTTTATCGCATATATGCACTTGACCTGTCAATCCGTGTTTGCTTAGTAAACATTGAAATTCGGTCTGAAAAGTTCTTATACCTCTATTTCCGCTATAAAATTAATCAGCTGCAATCAATCCCTGTCAAAAATCACGTGTTGAATAAATAACCAAACTCAACCCTAAACCACAGGTTATTTGTAAATTCCAATTTCAGAATCATTTCAAGCATTTCCTCAGTTAAAAACCGCCGAAAAGAATGATATTCCTAAAAGCCCAAAAGTGTGACCTCCAGGGGTCAATCAGGGGTCATTCGTCCAATATGAAGGGTCAAGTTAATAAAACTAATTACTGTCATGGAAAATTCTCTCATAGTTGCACCTACCTACAAAATTTCATGGCCTAACTCCCACTAGAACACGAGCAATGACCGCGCACACTTTCATCGACCTCCGGGATGACCCCAAATTTCCAAACTTAATAACTTGCGAAGTAGTGGTCAAAACGTCTTCGGGTAAAGTTTTCTAGTAACTATAGGGTGCCACCAACTTGCCTGCCAAGTTTCATGACCAACGGATCAGCCGTTGCAAGCCGTTTGCAATTTACAAATTTTTAACGAGTCGTGGGTGCCGAAACCCGAAAAATCCGAGTTGGTCAAAATTGACCGGGGTGGTTATTTTTTGTCACTAAATGTCTCAGGTTATCATATTAATACCATTTCAAAGTCATTCGGCCGCTCAAAAAGGCCAATTTCCGGTTTTCGGCACTCGGGTCGTCCCGAAGCACCAACTTCCGGTCGCACCCGGAAGTTTAAAATAGCACCACTGGAAAGCCTTTGAAAAGTTACACTAACCCTCCAAAAATCATAGGGCTACTACCAATACTCCACGAGCAATTCAATTTTTACGTTCCGCAGCACGGGCGTGCGCTAGTACCGTGCAGTTTGGTGTGGGGTCAAATTTGACATTAAAATCGGATTCCTCGTACCCAAATTAGTCTATCCCCCAATTTTCAGGTCAATCCGACGTCAACTTTTTCGAAAAAATACTATTTCAATTTAGGTGCTAACTACATTCCTGTGATAATTACCAATATACTCAAAAATCGCCATTTTACATCCTAAACCCTTCCCAATATCATGCAAAAACATTAATTCATACGTGCAGGACATTACAACTGATTAATCGCCTTATTTCTGACTCAAACATTAATATTTCACAGTAAAATACCTAAAAACCTTCAAATCACACTACTTCCGGTGTTAATAGCTGGAGGGTGGGTGGTCGGATTCGCCTGAAAACTTTTCTCGCAACAGAGGACCACTAGGGGTACCTCCCCATCATTGACCAGTGATCAACCAATAACTCCTTCCCATCCTGGGAGGGGTCGGAAAACTTTTTATCGGTGGGTATTTGGAAAACCGATAAATTGCCTTTTTATTTACTTTAAGTCAACAAAACTCTAATAAATTTCTTCCACAACCTTCTAAACCAGTTCCATGATCATCCAAAACATTACTGCACCAGTACATGCTAGTACGCCTGATTTCTACCGTTATTTCATCCATAAACAATCGAAATTTATACCGCAAATTGTCAAAAACCGTCGAATAACACCATTTCTTGTGCCAAAAACTCAGATCAAAAATGTATATACGGCTGCGTATCCCTATTATATATCAACAATCATAAGGGGAATATCCCCACAAAAATTCAGATTCCAATGACGAATGAAACTTACAGAGTTGAGGTGTACCAGGTTTTGGGTTGCCAATTATTTTGTAAATTCAAAATCACACTTTAATTTGGTTCAAATCGAAATTCCAATTTTGATCAAAATATCTAGTTCACTTCAAATCATCGCTCTCTAGTTTTCATCTGAACTTAAATCACTCATTTCGACTTTGGCCTGATGCAAAAATACAACTTTGCTAATTAATCAAAATAGGTTGACAGCTCAATATGCTTTTGTTCATTAATTTGTTTGTTTAAGATATATCACTCAACTCCCCTCTCTGGCGCCTTCGAAACAATAACCCGTCAAGAAAGAATGCTTACTTCAAACACCTAATTAACTTGTCTAACTTGACCTAAATTATTTGACTTAACTAGCGCTATCTGTTTATGAAATTTCTATTGAGTTTATTCTTATGCTTTCTACAACCGCGCTCCATTGATTACAATCGGATTGAAGTGATAGAGGAGTAAAAAATAATGGGTTGAAAAGATAGGGGGCTTAAAAAATGGGGTACAAAGTGGAACACCAAAGCAAGATGTGATGGCAAGCCGCGGAGCCTTGATGGAAACCCAAATCAACTCACAATTTCAATTACTTTATTCTTTCGACCAATCTCATAATGATAGAAAAAGATGACTGCCTAGGTGAAGGTCCGCAACCTAGTATAGGTATTGGACAGACCGACTTGGGTCGTGGATATAGTGCTCCAATGCAACCCGACTCAATGGTCTCGGGAAAATTTTTCCGCACGTTCCGCTTGGCCAATTCCCAATTTTGGTTTATTCGTTCTGGCCAATACTATTATTTTAGTCTATTTTTTTCTTGCCAAAACTCACATTTCGGTTCGTTTACTCTGGAAAGTGCCCACACGTTTGTATGTTTAAGAAGGCTGAAACACTTTTTTTACAACTTTTATTAATATGTAATAACAAAATTAGTTGCTCCGGTCTTCGTCCACATGGACCACTTCGACTGCTCAAAGTCCAGAAGTCTAGCAAGAACAAGCCATTCTCTCATGCAAAAAAGTATAAAAAGACATTTTGCTGAAAAGACATTTTTTGTAAACAAGTAAACAATAGCCGATCTTTCGCAACCAGTATCAAAATTCTGCTGCTGTTTGACTAGACTACTTCAAAAATTGATTTCCGAATTTTGCCATGGTCTTTGTTTGGATATTTTTTAACCAAAAATGATAAAAAAGTACATTTTATCGTTATAATTGTTCCTCTATCTTTTGAACAAAAATGTGAACTGATTAAATTATAATTGTTATTGGATGCTTCTATAATTGGTTCTGGTCAATCATTTGGTCAATGGTCTGGCCAATGGTATAGACAAAAAGTCTGTTCAGTCTGACCAATCCTGATCGAAGTCTGTGGTGTCTGGCCGAGGGTGTCCAAAGTCTGCTCGGTTTGACCAACACCTATACTTGAGTGTAGTTGGTGTGGAACCCCCTATCCACGACTCTGGCGGTTCTGACGTCCCAACTAATGTTGAATGTAGATCAGTTGAACGGATATTATTTTTAAGTTTGCAATTTATTTTTCTTTATATTAGTAGCACTGTTAAGTAGCGACGTCATGATGGATAAATTGTGTTGCTTTAATAAATAATTTGCTGAATTTAAATTTTGAAGAGATCATTGTAAATTGCATCAAAAATGGTTATTGCTCCTTTCGTTGCTTGTAAATCTGCCCTGAGCGCTGTAATTTGTTATTTTTGATGTTTCCGAATGATTGTTGCTGATATATAAATCATTTGCAGAATTTTTTTTGTTTAAGATAACTGTATCAATATATTTAATGTTTAACGTTTCGCCTTACCCGGGTCAAAGTTGTCTTCCCGAAAACATGTAAAAGTGGGGTTGTAATGGATGATTTTTTAAAAGAAAAATGCAGCTTAAACTCCTGCGTGTTTTTTGTAGCAATTTGCCGCCAGTGATTTTAAAAGAGTGGGGCTGCCGGGGGGTAAAATGACGTGAGAGTGGGGCTGCCAGGGGATAAAATGACGTGAGAGGGGGGCTGACAAGGCGGGGCGGGGGAGGATGAAAAAGTGGAACTGCCGTGGGGGGGGGGGGGGGTATGTAAAAATGGGACTGGCAAGGGGGTAAATTGATGCAAGCGTAAGGCGTGTTATAGTAAGGGTTAAAACTAAAAGAG
>NW_027450469.1:25000-28923 GCF_964194025.1 Convolutriloba macropyga | reverse complement strand
ATAGATAGATAGATAGATAGATAGATAGATAGATAGATAGATAGATAGATAGATAGATAGATAGATAGATAGATAGATAGATAGATAGATAGATAGATAGATAGATAGATAGATAGATAGATATAGATAGATAGATAGATAGATAGATAGATAGATAGATAGATAGATAGATAGATAGATAGATAGATAGATAGATAGATAGATAGATAGATAGATAGATAGATAGATAGATAGATAGATAGATAGATAGATAGATAGATAGATAGATAGATAGATAGATAGATAGATAGATAGATAGATAGATAGATAGATAGATAGATAGATAGATAGATAGATAGATAGATAGATAGATAGATAGATAGATAGATAGATAGATAGATAGATAGATAGATAGATAGATAGATAGATAGATAGATAGATAGATAGATAGATAGATAGATAGATAGATAGATAGATAGATAGATAGATAGATAGATAGATTAGATAGATAGATAGATAGATAGATAGATAGATAGATAGATAGATAGATAGATAGATAGATAGATAGATAGATAGATAGATAGATAGATAGATAGATAGATAGATAGATAGATAGATAGATAGATAGATAGATATAGATAGATAGATAGATAGATAGATAGATAGATAGATAGATAGATAGATAGATAGATAGATAGATAGATAGATAGATAGATAGATAGATAGATAGATAGATAGATAGATAGATAGATAGATAGATAGAATAGATAGATAGATAGATAGATAGATAGATAGATAGATAGATAGATAGATAGTAGATAGATAGATAGATAGATAGATAGATAGATAGATAGATAGATAGATTAGATAGATAGATAGATAGATAGATAGATAGATAGATAGATAGATAGATAGATAGAGTAGATAGATAGATAGATAGATAGATAGATAGATAGATAGATAGATAGATAGATAGATAGATAGATAGATAGATAGATAGATAGATAGATAGATAGATAGATAGATAGATAGATAGATAGATAGATAGATAGATAGATAGATAGATAGATAGATAGATAGATTAGATAGATAGATAGATAGATAGATAGATAGATAGATTAGATAGATAGATAGATAGATAGATAGATAGATAGATAGATAGATAGATAGATAGTTAGATAGATAGATAGATAGATAGATAGATAGATAGATAGATAGATAGATAGATAGATAGATAGATAGATAGATAGATAGATAGATAGATAGATAGATAGATAGATAGATAGATAGATAGATAGATAGATAGATAGATAGATAGATAGATAGATAGATAGATAGATAGATAGATAGATAGATAGATAGATAGATAGATAGATAGATAGATAGATAGATAGATAGATAGATAGATAGATAGATAGATAGATAGATAGATAGATAGATAGATAGATAGATAGATAGATAGATAGATAGATAGATAGATAGATAGATAGATAGATAGATAGATAGATAGATAGATAGATAGATAGATAGATAGATAGATAGATAGATAGATAGATAGATAGATAGATAGATAGATATAGATAGATAGATAGATAGATAGATAGATAGATAGATAGATAGATAGATAGATAGATAGATAGATAGATAGATAGATAGATAGATAGATAGATAGATAGATAGATAGATAGATAGATAGATAGATAGATAGATAGATAGATAGATAGATAGATAGATAGATAGATAGATAGATAGATAGATAGATAGATAGATAGATAGATAGATAGATAGATAGATAGATAGATAGATAGATAGATAGATAGATAGATAGATAGATAGATAGATAGATAGATAGATAGATAGATAGATAGATAGATAGATAGATAGATAGATAGATAGATAGATAGATAGATAGATAGATAGATAGATAGATAGATAGATAGATAGATAGATAGATAGATAGATAGATATAGATAGATAGATAGATAGATAGATAGATAGATAGATAGATAGATAGATAGATAGATAGATAGATAGATAGATAGATAGATAGATAGATAGATAGATAGATAGATAGATAGATAGATAGATAGATAGATAGATAGATAGATAGATAGATAGATAGATAGATAGATAGATAGATAGATAGATAGATAGATAGATAGATAGATAGATAGATAGATAGATAGATAGATAGATAGATAGATAGATAGATAGATAGATAGATAGATAGATAGATAGATAGATAGATAGATAGATAGATAGATAGATAGATAGATAGATAGATAGATAGATAGATAGATAGATAGATAGATAGATAGATAGATAGATAGATAGATAGATAGATAGATAGATAGATAGATAGATAGATAGATAGATAGATAGATAGATAGATAGATAGATAGATAGATAGATAGATAGATAGATAGATAGATAGATAGATAGATAGATAGATAGATAGATAGATAGATAGATAGATAGATAGATAGATAGATAGATAGATAGATAGATAGATAGATAGATAGATAGATAGATAGATAGATAGATAGATAGATAGATAGATAGATAGATAGATAGATAGATAGATAGATAGATAGATAGATAGATAGATAGATAGATAGATAGATAGATAGATAGATAGATAGATAGATAGATAGATAGATAGATAGATAGATAGATAGATAGATAGATAGATAGATAGATAGATAGATAGATAGATAGATAGATAGATAGATAGATAGATAGATAGATAGATAGATAGATAGATAGATAGATAGATAGATAGATAGATAGATAGATAGATAGATAGATAGATAGATAGATAGATAGATAGATAGATAGATAGATAGATAGATAGATAGATAGATAGATAGATAGATAGATAGATAGATAGATAGATAGATAGATAGATAGATAGATAGATAGATAGATAGATAGATAGATAGATAGATAGATAGATAGATAGATAGATAGATAGATAGATAGATAGATAGATAGATAGATAGATAGATAGATAGATAGATAGATAGATAGATAGATAGATAGATAGATAGATAGATAGATAGATAGATAGATAGATAGATAGATAGATAGATAGATAGATAGATAGATAGATAGATAGATAGATAGATAGATAGATAGATAGATAGATAGATAGATAGATAGATAGATAGATAGATAGATAGATAGATAGATAGATAGATAGATAGATAGATAGATAGATAGATAGATAGATAGATAGATAGATAGATAGATAGATAGATAGATAGATAGATAGATAGATAGATAGATAGATAGATAGATAGATAGATAGATAGATAGATAGATAGATAGATAGATAGATAGATAGATAGATAGATAGATAGATAGATAGATAGATAGATAGATAGATAGATAGATAGATAGATTAGATAGATAGATAGATAGATAGATAGATAGATAGATAGATAGATAGATAGATAGATAGATAGATAGATAGATAGATAGATAGATAGATAGATAGATAGATAGATAGATAGATAGATAGATAGATAGATAGATAGATAGATAGATAGATAGATAGATAGATAGATAGATAGATAGATAGATAGATAGATAGATAGATAGATAGATAGATAGATAGATAGATAGATAGATAGATAGATAGATAGATAGATAGATAGATAGATAGATAGATAGATAGATAGATAGATAGATAGATAGATAGATAGATAGATAGATAGATAGATAGATAGATAGATAGATAGATAGATAGATAGATAGATAGATAGATAGATAGATAGATAGATAGATAGATAGATAGATAGATAGATAGATAGATAGATAGATAGATAGATAGATAGATAGATAGATAGATAGATAGATAGATAGATAGATAGATAGATAGATAGATAGATAGATAGATAGATAGATAGATAGATAGATAGATAGATAGATAGATAGATAGA
>NW_027450469.1:17500-22500 GCF_964194025.1 Convolutriloba macropyga | reverse complement strand
AATACCCACAAAAATTGCTTCGAATACGTAAACTGGAAAAATTTTCCCAGAAAACAAAAGAAGCACTCCAATGAAACTTTAAGTCAGTGAGCACTTACTACATATAAAAAAATTAACCAGTTTGAAGAGTGGACACAAATTTGGAACTTGGGAACTCTATGGAAAAACACTCAAAATTTGGAGAAATTTATATCCCTTTGATTAGAGATTTTACATTTGAAAAAACTTTGAAATGCTTAAATTAGGCTGGCTACTCGATAAACATTGGTGCAGCACACAATTTTAAAAACCGCCCGTACCTAGGTCGCAGTGAGTTTCAGCGCTGTACCATTGACTTTCAATTGTAACCAGTACTGTACCAGGTAAATAGCAGTATAAATACTTTTGCCAGTCTGCCCAGAATCGATTAGGAAACATCCCAGTCTGTTTTTTTTCTTCGCAGCATCATTTACATTATTGGTTAACACTGCACAGAATGTCTCAGTTCAGACTGTACAGACGAAGAACTAACAGACTGTACATAGCAAATTTTGAAAATTTCGAATGACTGATATCATGCATGAAATTTTCAACGTGTCGATACCCGGAGCTGCGTTCTAGCCTAACTTGTACATACTACACCACAATTAACTGACACATCGACTTCCACCGACTTCCGCCGACCTCCGCCGACTTCCGACATCCGCCGACTTCCACCGACATCCGCCGACTTCCACCGACTTCCGACCTCCGCCGACTTCCACCGACCTCCGCCGACTTCCACCGACTTCCGCCGACTTCCACCAACTTCCGACCTCCGCCGACTTCCACCGACCTCCGCCGACTTCCACCGACCTCCGCCGACTTCCACCGACCTCCGCCGACTTCCACCGACTTCCCACCTCCGCCGACTTCCACCGACCTCCGCCGACTTCCACCGACCTCCGCCGACTTCCACCGACCTCCGCCGACTTCCGACCTCCGCCGACTTCCACCGACCTCCGCCGACTTCCGACCTCCGCCGTTTCTACCTGATTGATGTGAATGCACCAGTGTATTTATGTTAACCTTTTTCCAGTGTTTGAATAGTAGACTCAATGGTCTTCATATGTTGTGTATTTCAGATTTGATTGAGACTTGTGTTTGAACTTTGTGTTTGATGAACCGACTTTGATTTTGAATTGTTTGGATTGTATCAAGATGGAACAGATTGTTATTAAAGTGGAGTTACACGAGTCGATAATGAAATGCAGGGGGGAAATAATGTTTGTTGTTGCGGATCCTGAAGAGAAGACGTGCCATGGAATACTGACAGTGAGGAAGGTGTTCGACATCGATAACGAACGAATGGATCGAGTACGGAACTTGCGAAAAAGACGGGCACCTGATGCGAGTGTGAGTACTGTAGTGAATGGACGGAAGGGGAGGCGATTTGAATGCGGGTACTGTGAGTATGAATCACGTGCGCAGTATATCACTGCAAGGCACGTTGCACGCGTTCATCTGAAAAACATCCGGCCTACAAAATGTGATCTATGCCCATTCAAGACTATCTATTCTGCGAATTTGAAGAGACATAAGCAAAGGGTCCATAATTCTGTTAATTTGAGATTGAGGTGTGAGTCAAAGTCGTCGGGGTCGGGGTCAAAGTCGTCAGGATCAAAGTCGGGGTCAAAGTCGTCAACAAGCTTAAAATCATCTTCAAGATCAGTTTCAGTTATTCCATTGAATTAGTTTATTGCATTGTTTATAGTTTGAATGATACTTGTTTTTTTACTTCTTTTTCTTTGTTTTACACTATAGTTCGTTTACTGGATTACAGTAACTGGATTGGTTACTTTCGTACGTTTACTGGATTGGTTACTTTCGTACGTTTACTGGATTGGTTACTTTCGTACGTTTACTGGATTGGTTACTTTCGTAATACCAATTTACCAATTTGCAGTCTATTTAAAACGGAGGAACTGTTCCATTTAATCATGTTATGCACGTGATCAAAATTTAGTGCTCATCCCAACTACTACTACTATAACGTACCCCCCTCACTCGTGTTAATTATACCAGAATGGGGGGGGGTAGTTTCGTGGGGAAAGGTAGTAGGGGGTTATAATGGGAAACATACCTTAAGCTAACAAAAACGAACATAATATAATTTGAATGATAGAATTGGATATTAAAGGTTAAGTAAAAATGAAACAGTTCCAACAGGGATCCGAAGCATGAATTTAAACAGGACGAATTTAGACAATTTAAACGATTCTTACAAGGGCGTTATTGATTGTGTAAATAAAACTTACGCATCAGAAGGAGTAATTCCATTTTGGAGAGGAAATCTGGCAAATTGTATTAGATACTTCTCAACGCAAGCTCTTAGTTTTGCGTTTAAAGATCAAATTAAGGCTCTCTTCATATCAACTTCAGTAAGAACAACGTAGTCAACTTCAGTAAGAAAATTGCTGTGCCGGGTCACTGTCTCTCTGCTTTGTCTACTCTCTGGATTATTGCCGAACCAGATTGGCAAATGATGCTAAAGTTGCTGGAAAGAGCGGAGAGCGACTGTTCAACGGAATGGTAGACGTCTACAGAAAGACATTTGCATCTGACGGCATTGGAGGATTGTACAGAGGATACGTGATCGTTTGCGTGGGTATCTTTGTGTATCGAGGCTTATACTTCGGCATGTACGATCGGTGTATTGGCTGGTTTTGACAAATTCAAACAGGTTTACATGGTCTGGAGATTTGGCAAATGAGCTGAAAGCTGTTAGCCGGAGCGAGCGATCTCGTCGTAGCACAGATATCAATGGAAATAACTGAGCCAGAACTATGTACAGCTTCAATATGAACACAATTTATGTAATCATATTGTGCGATCTCAAATTTCCACACTACCTACGAGTTCGACTAAACATCTAATTCAAATGAGCAAAATGAATGTGCAATTGAATGTGCGATTTAAAGTGAATGTGCAATTGAATGTGCGATTTAAAATGAATGTGCAATTGGATGACTTTAAAATGAATGTGCAATTCGATGACTTTAAAATGAATGTGCAATTGAATGTGCGATTTAAAATGAATGTGCAATTGGATGACTTTAAAATGAATCAGCCAATGATCAGTATCAATGATTTATCTAGTTAACAATGCTCCTATTCTGGTTAACAATCCCTATAAATGTGTGCAAGTGTGTTTAGTATGTAGTATTTCACTGTAATGGAAGCGGACGTACTAGCTAAGCAATACTTGCTTTCCACCGCAAAATAGAGAGATTTGTGCGACAGTAATCTTAAAATGTTGAATCGTGAAATTGGTTTAATGCTTTGTGGAGACCAGTTTGACAAATTTTAAAACAACCCTTGATTCTGCTCATTAACGTACTCTTCGGTGACTCTATGTAGATGAAAGTAAAGCGCACAAGGATCCTTGAAGAAAATATTTGCCTTCTGAGGAGTTTAAATTACAAAATTTGGCTCATTTTTGATGACTTTGTAATGGAGAACGAACGAGTCGTTTTGTTGAGCGAAATAACATCTGAAAATATGCAAACTAGAGAATGAAATGTTGGTTCAAATCTCACTGAGCGCGAATCTGAATGTTAATCAAAATTTACTTATTGTCAAAATTTCATTGATATTAGCATAAGAGGGGTACCAGAACCGAAAACAAAAGACGTATGAGATAGAACGGGAGCTGATTGAAATGTCCATTAAATTTCAAGGAAACAAACAATTTAGACTATACTTATTTAGAAAAGATATGGGACTTGTCCTCAATGCGACTGCTTGACAGGTCGAAAATAAGAGCAAATAGGTGCAAAGTCCAAAAATGAATTTCAATTTTTGAAAACAGTTTATTTCACAGTTATTAATAGTAATCATTTATATCTACATCTGAAGCAATTGAGGCATCTCATGTCATTATCCAATGTTCGATTGCGCAAAATTTCAAAACCAATGGGATCAACGATTATTGTTTTAACTTAAAAAGAAACCAGAAATCCTTTGGAATGTACAAATATCTAAAAATCTGACATTTTCATAGTAATATCAAACCTCGTAGTAACCGTAAAAACAAAGCCGAGAAACATATGTTTGAATCTAAAACCTTTATACACATAAAATTTTAGCTCACTGGAATCGGGTTGTGACCTGTGTTTACAGGGACTGGGCTACAAATCGAGCGAAAAACAATTTCAAATAGACGAAGCTCAAAAACTCAAATCTATATTTGGAAACACATATTTTCAAAAGTCATGACAGAATTTGGATTACAACAAAAAGCGATGGATTGAGTCGGAACACCTCACAGAGCCAATTGGGCCTGTTAATAATGAGACTAAGTCATGAGCCCACAAAAAACAAATACATAAAGAAACCAAAACTTCAGACAGTTGTACATGACACAGTTCAAGGCACTATAATTATAAGATGCTACCTGAAAGAACTGTAAATCACCATTTTACTTTCATCTTAACATCAACAAGTTTTCCTTTTAAAACGACTAATTAGACATGACAACAGAATGAAACACAAAAATTGAACAGTATAGAAATCTCTTTACAGAAATTGAACTTGGCCCAATTTTTGACAAAAATAGTCTAAATTGCGCAAAATTTAGCATAAATTCTAGCTACAAATTTCGGATTGATCAATGCAACAACCCCTTTTCTATCTTTAGAGATGAAATCAATATTACTACCTGTAACAATTTTAACATAATTTAGCAAAATTGACAAAAATTTGGTCAAAATTCTCGAAAATTTGGTCAAAATGTGAATAAAAACAAGTGAAATACGTCTAATATTCACAAAACTTTACACCTCGATAATTCCCCGTGAAAAGCTCACTGGAATCGGGTTGTGACCTGTGTTTACAGGGACTGGTCTACAAATCGAGCGAAAAACAATTTCAAATAGACGAAGCTCAAAAACTCAAATCTATATTTGGGAACACATATTCTCAAAAGTCATGACAGAATTTGGATTACAACGAAAAGCGATGGATTGAGTCGGAACACCTCA
>NW_027450469.1:0-12500 GCF_964194025.1 Convolutriloba macropyga | reverse complement strand
GAGTTTTGACGCACCTCAGGAGTCAAACAATCAAAGGAGTGAAACAAAGATAGTTTCCTCAACTCCCGGAAACGTTAAGAAGGTTAAAAGGCCAAAGACCATTGACCCAAGTGAGGCAGCAGAAGTAAAACACAGAAAAGTTGATCGTGAAGCTGCAGATGCAATGAAAGCGGCTGCAGACAAAATTATGGAAGCTGCACAACTCATAATTAACTGCATGACGGAACTAAAGCCAGAACTGAAGGCACTCTCTAATAGGAACTACAGGGAGATACAGATTTCGACAAATGCCGTTAAACAACTCGTAAGATTTTTTACTTATTTACTAGGTTAAGTTCCGAATAAATGAGGTAGGTTCCACAACTGATAAAAAATAGATAGGTAGCTCTACATTTTTTGATCAAGTTTTTTAGTCATGAAAAATGGTTTGGTTTTTAGACATCAGAGGTGTCCAAATTAGGAGTTCTTCATCCGAAGGCAAAAAACTTTCCAGATGGAGGAAAACCGCTTCTTCTAATAACAAAGGGGCCAGGGAAAGGTACTGATTTGGCGGCAGTCACCGGCTCAACTCCTCAGCTCATTGGAAGGAATGCCAGCAAGAAGCTCTGGTTTGATGATGAAATCAAAAACCACATGCTTTCTCCGAAAAGCAAACAAAAAAAAGGGGTTCCGATGCGCACTGATTTCTCTCCGACAAGGAAGGAGCTTTTTAAAGGTTACTTGAATCGTGTTTGTTACATGAAAAATTTTGTCAAGTCTTGTGATGATGATTTCAGTTCGTGAAATTTAAACACAATTAAACTTTAAAAATATCTGTTTAGCTAGAAAATTAATTTGATGACCGGGTTTCAATTTATTTAATTTCGGCAAAATTGCTTAAACTTTTTTAAAATGATTTTTAGATCTCTTCCGACTCAAATTTGAAGAAAGTTGGCTGCACACGTATGAGCTGGCCAAAGTGAGTTTAAACAACAGGGGGAATGAACTGAAATCAATCGAAAGAAGGAGTTCTGAGCGCTGTCAAATTGTTGAAGCATCAGAAAACATTGTTGTCCGGACGGAAAATGTGCAGTCATCTTACCCGGAAGATCAGATGTTTGAAAGAGATGAGCAAGAGCGTGCTCTCGATAATTAATGTAAATAATAATTAATTTTCAAGTATAGTGCAAGTCGGAGGGAGAACGGTTTCTCGGATTTTAACTGCGAAAAGTTCCCTTTAGTTGAAGAAAACAGCTCAGGAATTTTGACTTTCAATTTGATACTATTCTCAGACGGTGTAAGCATAAAAAAATTTACCATGAAAAAAGAGTTGTGGCCAATTTGGGTTCAACTAGCTGATTTGCCTCCTCGTCAGAGGATGTCGCAGAAAAATATAGTACTTGCAGGGCTTTGCGTTGGACAGGTGCAACACCATTGGAATGAAATAGTTGTTCCTCTTAAAGGAGAAACGATCTCCCACGTCGAAGTTGTAGACAAAAACATGCGAACCTATCGTGTTTTTTTCGAATTCAAACTCTTAGTGTCCGATCTTGGGGCTAAGAACCATATACTTAATATGTTCAAATTTAACGGCTACTTTGGCTGCCATTATTGCACGGTCATGGGGAAGACAATAGGCAGAACGCATTCTTATTAGCCGTTTAATCAGACCGGTCAAATAACGGAGCCTCTAATCAACGATGTTTACGTGAATCTAGCACAGTGTTCCGACTCAAACACCCTATATAATGTTGCTGGTGTTAAAGGTCGAAGCCCTTTTTCATCATTGATTGAAGGATTACCTCTCTCCGCACCAATCGACTACATGCACTGTGTGTTACTTGGTGTCTTTCCGGAGCTCTTGCGGTTGTGCTTAAAGGAACTCAAAGCCGATGACAAAATTAAAATTAATCTAGTCATTTCTAACTTATCTTGCCCAAGAGAAATTGTTTCGTTTTCTCGCAAAATCAGACCACTTGACGAGCTGGCCCAATTCAAAGCCAACGAACATTTTAATTGGCTGTTTTATCTTAGTCCCGTTCTTTTCATGGATCGACTACCCCAACCTTTGTATTTGCATCTGTCTAGGCTATCTTTTGGGATTCGTCTCCTCCTTGAGTCTAGCGATGATTCAAATATTAATAAATCAAGTTCTCTTCTTAACAAATTTTGCGAAGAAATTGTTTCTATTCATTCCGGAAACGATCGAATAGAAACGATAAACGTCCACAGTTTAAAACACTTTTGTGATCAAGTGAAAAGATTTGGGCCGCTCTATTGTTATTCGGCCATGTGTTTCGAAGCAGCTAATCGAGTGTTGGGCGATATGTTCAGTGGTTCACATTCAGAGTTAGAAGTAATATGTCGTAGAGTCTTGCAGCGACAGAAACTTTCTCACGCTGAAATTGAGAATTTACAATTAAAAAACGTTTTGGACAAATTGAATGGCAATTCCGTCTCGACTGATGAAATATATAGTGACGAATTTATTGAAACGCAGGCGGTTCGAGAAGGGAAGAAGTTATACCCTGCAGCAGAGTTTTCCAACCGCGTTCTTTTCAAGGGTGTTTATTTTGACTGTGAAGCCTATAAAAGATCCAAACTTGGTAATTGCTATGTTTCCTTTGAGGATGAAAATCGACAGAAATTCGGTAAAATACAATTTTTTGTCAAATTTCCAGAGCATCCCCTTAACCAAGAAATCATGGCCAGTATCCAAATTTTCCCAGTAATTAAAAAAATTGGACTAATAGAAGGATACATTTATTCGGTATGTGCGGGCAGTAGACGCAAACTTGTTTCAGTACAGCGTCTAACAAAAGTTTTCTTCATGAAAGAGTTTTTGAAAGGAGAGCCTGATAAACTTGAGAGCTGTTTCATGATTAAACTTTGCTCCAGTTTCGAGCATTCGTGATCTTATTCAGTGATTAGGATTAACTGATTTCCTTTTATAACATACTAGTATTGTCTTCTCTTGATATTTAAAACTGATATGCTGTTTTTTGCAATTTGAATATTTTTTGCTTGAAATAAATCCTTTACAACAAAGCTTTTCTCGTAAAAACTGACTCGAAGACGGAACCTTTGCTGTTTCAAACAACCTTTTAGGACATTTGCATCGAGTTACTGGACTCGGTATGCAATAATTCTAACTTTATTCTGCATAGTTCTTTGAAAAATTTCACTGTTTTTCTGAGGCATCAAGCTACTGAGCTTGTTATGCCATTTTCTCCAAGTTTTGTAAAACTGCTTTTCTCGTTCAAGCTGACTCGAAGTAGGAACTTTTGCTGTTTCAACCTTTTTTTAGAACATTTGCATCGAGTTACTGGACTCGGTATGCAATAATTCTAACTTTTTTCTGCATAGTTCTTTGAAAAACTTCACTGTTTTTCTGAGGCATCAAGCTACTGAGCTTGTTATGCCCTTTTCTCCAAATTTTGTAAAACTGCTTTTCTCGTTCAAGCTGACTCGATGTAGGAACCTTTGCTGTTTCAAACCTTTTTTAGAACATTTGCATCGAGTTACTGGACTCGGTATGCAATAATTCTAACTTTTTTCTGCATAGTTCTTTGAAAAATTTCACTGTTTTTCTGAGGCATCAAGCTACTGAGCTTGTTATGCCATTTTCTCCAAGTTTTGTAAAACTGCTTCTCTCGTTCAAGCTGACTCGAAGTAGGAACTTTTGCTGTTTCAAACCTTTTTAGAATATTTGCATCGAGTTACTGGACTCGGTATGCAATAATTCTAACTTTTTTCTGCATAGTTCTTTGAAAAACGTCACTGTTTTTCTGAGGCATCAAGCTACTGAGCTTGTTATGCCATTTTCTCCAAGTTTTGGAAAACGGCTTTTCTCGTTCAAGCTGACTCGAAGTAGGAACTTTTGCTGTTTCAAACCGTTTTAGAACATTGCATCAAGTTACTGGACTCGGTATGCAATAATTCTAACTTTATTCTGCATAGTTCTTTGAAAAACTTCACTGTTTTTCTGAGGCATCAAGCTACTGAGCTTGTTATGCCATTTTCTCCAAGTTTTGGAAAACTGCTTTTCTCGTTCAAGCTGACTCGAAGTAGGAACTTTTGCTGTTTCAAACCGTTTTAGAACATTGCATCGAGTTACTGGACTCGGTATGCAATAATTCTAACTTTATTCTGCATAGTTCTTTGAAAAACTTCACTGTTTTTCTGAGGCATCAAGCTACTGAGCTTGTTATGCCATTTTCTCCAAGTTTTGTAAAACTGCTTTTCTCGTTCAAGCTGACTCGAAGTAGGAACTTTTGCTGTTTCAACCTTTTTTAGAACATTTGCATCGAGTTACTGGACTCGGTATGCAATAATTCTAACTTTTTTCTGCATAGTTCTTTGAAAAACTTCACTGTTTTTCTGAGGCATCAAGCTACTGAGCTTGTTATGCCATTTTCTCCAAGTTTTGTAAAACTGCTTTTCTCGTTCAAGCTGACTCGAAGTAGGAACCTTTGCTGTTTCAAACCTTTTTTAGAACATTTGCATCGAGTTACTGGACTCGGTATGCAATAATTCCAACTTTTTTCTGCATAGTTCTTTGAAAAACTTCACTGTTTTTCTGAGGCATCAAGCTACTGAGCTTGTTATGCCATTTTCTCCAAGTTTTGTAAAACTGCTTCTCTCGTTCAAGCTGACTCGAAGTAGGAACTTTTGCTGTTTCAAACCTTTTTAGAATATTTGCATCGAGTTACTGGACTCGGTATGCAATAATTCTAACTTTTTTCTGCATAGTTCTTTGAAAAACTTCACTGTTTTTCTGAGGCATCAAGCTACTGAGCTTGTTATGCCATTTTCTCCAAGTTTTGGAAAACTGCTTTTCTCGTTCAAGCTGACTCGAAGTAGGAACTTTTGCTGTTTCAAACCTTTTTAGAACATTTGCATCGAGTTACTGGACTCGGTATGCAATAATTCGAACTTTTTTCTGCATAGTTCTTTGAAAAACTTCACTCTTTTTCTGAGGCATCAAGCTACTGAGCTTGTTATGCCATTTTCTCCAAGTTTTGGAAAACTGCTTTTCTCGTTCAAGCTGACTCGAAGTAGGAACTTTTGATATTTCAAACTCTTTTTAGAACATTTGCATCGAGTTACTGGACTCGGTATGCAATAATTCTAATTTTTCTCTGCATAGTTCTTTGAAAAACTTCACTGTTTTTCTGAGGCATCAAGCTACTGAGCTTGTTATGCCATTTTCTCCAAGTTTTGTAAAACTGCTTTTCTCGTTCAAGCTGACTCGAAGTAGGAACTTTTGCTGTTTCAAACCTTTTTAGAACATTTGCATCGAGTTACTGGACTCGGTATGCAATAATTCTAACTTTTTTCTGCATTGTTCTTTGAAAAACTTCACTGTTTTTCTGAGGCATCAAGCTACTGAGCTTGTTTTGCCATTTTCTCTAAGTTTTGTAAAACTGCTTTTCTCGTTCAAGCTGACTCGAAGTAGGAACTTTTGCTGTTTCAAACCTTTTTAGAACATTTGCATCGAGTTACTGGACTCGGTATGCAATAATTCTAACTTTTTTCTGCATTGTTCTCTGAAAAACTTCACTGTTTTTCTGAGGCATCAAGCTACTGAGCTTGTTATGCGATCTTCTCCAAAATTGATAAAACTGCTTTTCTCGTTCAAGCTGACTCGAAGTAGGAACTTTTGCTGTTTCAAACCTTTTTAGAACATTTGCATCGAGTTACTGGACTCGGTATGCAATAATTCTAACTTTTTTCTGCATTGTTCTTTGAAAAACTTCACTGTTTTTCTGAGGCATCAAGCTACTGAGCTTGTTTTGCCATTTTCTCTAAGTTTTGTAAAACTGCTTTTCTCGTTCAAGCTGACTCGAAGTAGGAACTTTTGCTGTTTCAAACCTTTTTAGAACATTTGCATCGAGTTACTGGACTCGGTATGCAATAATTCTAACTTTTTTCTGCATTGTTCTTTGAAAAACTTCACTGTTTTTCTGAGGCATCAAGCTACTGAGCTTGTTTTGCCATTTTCTCTAAGTTTTGTAAAACTGCTTTTCTCGTTCAAGCTGACTCGAAGTAGGAACTTTTGCTGTTTCAAACCTTTTTAGAACATTTGCATCGAGTTACTGGACTCGGTATGCAATAATTCTAACTTTTTTCTGCATTGTTCTCTGAAAAACTTCACTGTTTTTCTGAGGCATCAAGCTACTGAGCTTGTTATGCGATCTTCTCCAAAATTGATAAAACTGCTTTTCTCGTTCAAGCTGACTCGAAGTAGGAACTTTTGCTGTTTCAAACCTTTTTAGAACATTTGCATCGAGTTACTGGACTCGGTATGCAATAATTCTAACTTTTTTCTGCATTGTTCTTTGAAAAACTTCACTGTTTTTCTGAGGCATCAAGCTACTGAGCTTGTTTTGCCATTTTCTCTAAGTTTTGTAAAACTGCTTTTCTCGTTCAAGCTGACTCGAAGTAGGAACTTTTGCTGTTTCAAACCTTTTTAGAACATTTGCATCGAGTTACTGGACTCGGTATGCAATAATTCTAACTTTTTTCTGCATTGTTCTTTGAAAAACTTCACTGTTTTTCTGAGGCATCAAGCTACTGAGCTTGTTATGCGATCTTCTCCAAAATTGATAAAACTGCTTTTTTCGTTCACGCTGACTCGAAGTAGGAACCTTTGCTGTTTCAAACCTTTTAAGAACATTTGCATCGAGTTACTGGACTCGGTATGCAAAAATTCTAACCCACGATAAACTGTTTAATTTTGGGTAAATTGCTCCTACACTAATTTGATCAACACCTGTTGCGATAATAGCTGTTAAATGAACTGCCAGTGTAATAATTTTTAATGCCCGATCGACACTGGAAAAACACTTCAGCCTTAGACTACGAGTTTCTCCCACTCTTCTCGCCACTATTACTAAGTAAACAGTGGCGATAAAAGAGTGGCGATAAACTCGTAGTCTAATGCTGGAAACAGTTTGATAAACTTGTCTAAAAAAACTTGTGTGGTGTGTGCTGTGTATGTGTTATGTGTGTGTGGTGTTTGTGTGTGGTGTTGTGGTGTGTGTGTGTGTGTTTTGTGTGTGGTGTGTGTATGGTGTGTGGGTGGTGTGGCGTGTGTTGTGTGTGAATGGTGTGTGGGTGGTGTGTGTGTGGCGTGTAGGTGGTGGGTGGTGAGGTGTGTGTTGTGTGTGGGTGGTGTGTGTGGAATGTGTTTGTGTGTGTGCGCGCGTGCGTGTGTGTGTTAGCGTGTGTGTTTGGGTGCGTGCGTATGTGTGCAAGTGTGTGTGTGTGTGTGTGCGTGTGTGTGTTGTGTGTGAATGGTGTGTGGGTGGTGTGTGTGTGGTGTGTGGCATGTGTTTGTGTGTTTGCGCGCGTGCGTGCGTGTGTGTGTGTGTGTGTGTGTGTTAGCGTGTGTGTGTGGGTGCGTGCGTGTGCGCGCGCGTGTGTGGGTGTGTGTGCGTGCATGTGTGTGTTCGTGTATGTGTGTGTGGGAGAGGGGGGACATGAGGACAAAACGAAGAACAGATCTGACACCTTTGAAAGTGTAATTGTCCACAAAAAATAAAGAGGATGTTAAAAAAAATCAAACCAATAAAACTGTGTTCAATTTTGAAATGATCGCAACAGGGCCTGATTTAAAAAATTACCACTCGGTTGTTATCGCCCTCAAAATTATCATAACACCTCGGCTTCGCCTCGGAGTGTGATAACTTCTCGGTGGCGATAACAACCGTGTGCTAATATTCATTCACAACCACTAAGGTGAAATTAGGGATATTCGAAGGTACAAATTCAAGTTAGTTTTGCGTTTTACCTCCATTTTCACCCCCCCAACCAACTATCCCGCAGGAATAAATGCGAAGTAAGCTTGTTCAGTAATTTGCTTTAGAATGCGATGTATTAACGCATGTCAGGTCGCACATCATCTATAGTCTGTTCTATCTTTCCTTTTCTGTCTGTCTGTAAGTCTTTAATAGCATTGAAATGTTTAGTCATTGAATTTTCGTTCAATTTGCGGTCTGTTAATTTGACGTGTAAACCGCCCCGTCACTCACTCATTATCCACGCCTACTTTCTTCTTTGCGTTGAAGGCGTGCCTTAAATTTCTCTACGTTGGTTGCTTCTATTGTAGAGGGGCAATTGCCGTTTCCCCTTTCAACGTGCCTCAGTCTTTGTCTGAAAAAAAACGGTGTGTGTGTGTGCGCCCGTGTGTGTGTGTGTGTGCGAATGTGTGTGTGTGTGCTGTTTTTGTGCGGCGTGTGTGTGGATTTTGTGTGTGTGTGTGTGTGTGTGTAGTTTGGGTGTGGTGTGTGTAATGTATGTGTGTGTGCTGTTTTTGTGCGGCGTGTGTGGATTGTGTGTGTGTGTAGCTTGGGTGTGGTGTGTGTAATGTGTATGGGTGCGCGCGTGTGTGTGTGTGCGTGTGTGTGTGAGTCTGTGTGTGTGCGCGCGCGCGCGTGTGTGTGCTGTTTTTGTGCGGCGTGTGTGTGTAGTTTGGGTGTGGTGTGTAATGAGTATGGGTGCGCGCGTGTGTGTGTGTGTGCGTGCAAGTCTGTGTGTGCGCGCGTGTGTGTGCTCACGCGAGTGTGTGTTTGCGCGCGTGTGTGTGTGCTGTTTTTCTGCGGTGTGTGTGTGTGTGGTTTGGTGTGTGTGCGTGTGTGTGCGTGTGTGTGTGTAGTTTGGGTGTGGTGTGTGTAGTTTGGGTGTGGTGTGTGTAATGTGTGGGCGCGTGTATTTGTGTGTGTGTGTGCGCACGCGTATGTGTGTGTGCTGTTTTCGTGCGGCGTGTGTGTGGATTGTGTGTGTGTGTAGTTTGGGTGTGGTGTGTGTAATGTGTATGGGTGCGCGCGTGTGTGTGTGCGTGTGTGTGTGTGTGTGAGTCTGTGTGTGTGCGCGTGTGTGTGTGTGCGCGCACGCGCGTGTGTGTGCTGTTTTTGTTCGGCGTGTGTGTGTGGTTTGGGTGTGGTGTGTAATGTGTATGGGTGCGCGCGTGTGTGTGTGTGTGCGTGCGTGTCTGTGTGTGCGCGCGTGTGTGTGCTCACGCGAGTGTGTGTTTGCGCGCGTGTGTGTGCTGTTTTTGTGCGGTGTGTGTGTGTGCGTGCGCGTGTGTGTGGTGGTGTGTGTGTGTGTGCGTGTGCGTGTGTGTGTGTGTAGTTTGGGCGTGGTGTGTGTGTAGTTTGGGTGTGGTGTGTGTAATGTGTGTGCGCGTGTATGTGTGTGTGTGTGCACGCGTGTGTGTGTGTGTGCTGTTTTTGTGCGGCGTGTGTGTGGATTGTGTGTGTGTGTGTGTGTGTGTAGTTTGGGTGTGGTGTGTGTAATGTGTGTGTGCGCCCGCGTGTTTGTGTGTGCGTGCGTGTGTGTGTGAGTCTGTGTGTGCGCGCGCGTTTGTATGTGCTGTTTTTTTGCGGCGTGTGTGGATTGTGTGTGTGTGTGTGTGTGAGTCTGTGTGTGTGTGTGCGTGCGTGCGTGTGGATTGCTTGTGTGTGTGTGTGTGTAGTTTGGGTGTGGTGTGTGTAATGTGTGTGTGCGCGTGCGCGCGCGCGTGCGTGTGTGTGTGAGTCTGTGTGTGCGTGTGTGTGTGTTTGCACGCGCGTGTGTGTGCGCGCGTGTGTGTGTGCGCGCGTTTGTGTGCTGTTTTTGTGCGGCGTGTGTGGATTGTCTGTGTGTGTGTGTGTGTGTGTGTGGTGTGTGTGTGTGGTGTGTGTGTGTGTGTAGTTTGGGTGTGGTGTGTGAAAAGTGTGTGTGGTGTGTGTTTTTATGTGTGTGTGCTTTTGTGTGTGTGTTTGTGTGTGTGTGCGTGTGTGTGTGTGTACATGTGTCTGTTTGTGTGTGTGTGTCTGTGTGTGTGCGTGTGTGTGAGTGTGTGTGTTTGTGTGTGTGTGTGTGTGTGAGTGTGTTTCTGCTCCGCGAAACTGATTTTAATATTTTTGACCATTTTTTAATGGTATTAGTAGATTTTTGGTTCCTTTTTAATTATGCTTTTGCTTATAGATGAAGGTCCTAATAATTGGAGATTCCAATCTGCGGGACTCAGAAATCTATCTAAAGAATGACGAGCTCTTGCAGCAATATATGTAAAACAATTTTTTCATAATTCTGATTATAGTGTTTTTTATATCAGTTAACATCTTTTAATCAATTTTGATAGCCCAACATATAACAGTGAAGGTGGTCGTCGATTCGATCATTTGATTGGGCTCACAAAAATGGCTTCTGAATACACGCATGTGTTTGTTATTTTTGGCGATAACGATGCGAAATCAAAGTCAATTTCATATATATGTCAAAAATTTATTGAGTTTCGCGATGCTGTATGGCCGACGGAGGTCAAGTTTGCGGGACATCTGCGACGGAAAGACCTCCTACCCCAATTGGTTTCGAAGAAAAATATGTATCTACGCAATAAATTAGGTTGTTATTTGAAAGGCACCCGCATCATAAGGCGGGAAGACTTTAGTGACGCCTGTTGTTTTCATTTTGACAAGCATGGAGAGGGTTACCGCCATATGGCGGCACTTATTCTTTCGGTATTGAGAGAATTCGCAAAAGATAACTGATTGGATGCCTTTATACTTCCGTTGCCTTTATGATATACGTGACCTTAATATTGCCTTGTGTTCAGTTGCGTTGGCCCTTAATATCCGTGACCTTAATATTGCCTTATGTGTTCAGTTGCGTTAGCCCTTAATATCCGTGACCTTAATATTGTGTTCAGTTGGTTTAACTAATTGACTTCAGTTATTTCCCCAATCTGTTGTTTTTTACCCGACTCAGAATTGTTTTCAGCCATCAAGCTGTTTTCGCAATCAGCAGCCATCAATGTTCTACCAATGTTCTATATCAAAGTTCTATCAATGTTCTATATCAAAGTTCTATCAATGTTCTATATCAAAGTTCAATCAATGTTCTATAAACGTTCTTAGTGTTTGTCGAACCACTGGTGCTGCTGTGTTATTTTGTTTCAGATTACTAAATATGAAACTCTGGTGAATTGACTATTATTTGTACGGCTCGAATTCGGCGACTGGAGCGACGTGTGACACGCTCGAATTCGATCCAGCCCTTCAGTGGACCATCTTTTCCCACTTTTCCCGTGTGGGCGCGATATTCCCAGGATTTGTGAAGTTGGCCACCTTTTTCACTGACCCTCCAGGTAGAGCTGCAAGCTGAAAATGACTATATTTACCAATTTCAAGCAAATTTGAAGTGCAATTCCAGCTAGAAGAAAGAACAGAGAACTGGAACCTAAAACTAATGGATCTAAAGCTAATGGAACTCCGATCTTATTAATTTACTTCATGTATTTATTAATTATAATTCATGTCATTTATAAATTCATGTCATCTTTTCCTTTCCTTTTTCCTTCAAATAGTGAAAATAGTGAGTGAAATAGGTGAGTGCAAATATTGAAAATAGTGCAAATAGTTATAATAAAAGAGATGATAGTGCATGGATTTAATAGGGATGATAGTGCATGGATTTAATAAAAGAGTTATAGCGCGAACAAATAGAGCGAGTAGAGCGAGAACAATTAGGGGCAATTATCTCGCCTTAGCAGATTGAATTTGTTCACGCTCAAGTGGTTTGTAATTACGCCTGGCCAGATCAAAATCAGACTGGCGCCACTTATGTGCATCTTACGAGCAGTCTGTTGCAAGTACATGTACATGTAAGATACATTAGGCGAGAAAGAATGTGCATAAAATTTGCATGCATATGACTCATTAGGTTGATAAAATACAGCCTATACATAACCAGAAGTGACATGTACATAGTAATGATCTTAAAAAAATGCATGATGCAAATTGCACTGATACAGGGCTGCAAAGCTCCTTTAGGTAGCTCCGGGCGGTCTTTTTTGTTAAAATTTCTCATTTTTAATGTTAACACAAAATGAGTTTAACAAAACTCCTCCAGCAATTCAGACATCAGATTTGTCTCTCAGATTACCACAACCATATGGTAAGAAGAGAAAATCAAATCTAAGGCCTGTTTTGATAAAAAAGAGGACTGTTCAGCGCGTTAGCTCCAAAAGAGATTATTATTTGTTGTAACAACCAGAGTTTGTGGAGCTATAGAAATATAACTAAGTAAACCGCACAACAAAATGCAAGATGACAACAAAAAATTGTTAGTAATTTGCTTAACGGAAAGACATAAAACGTGTCACCGCTCCTGTGATCAAACAGTCCCTGAAGTTAAAGCGGATCACAAGGCATACAAACTGAAATGATAAAAACTGTGTATTGTAAAACACAGAATTTGTGCATAGTTTCTTAAACAACAACAACACGCTGAACTCCAAAATTGACACTTTGAAAACAAAAAAAATATTTTAATCATCTTATCAAAGTTTTATCATTTATAAAATTCTTTTTAAAAAATTTAGAAAACTATGTTATCCAAAAAAAAACAAATAAAATTTAATTGGTTTCAAGAACTATATTTTTTACGCAAAATACAAGGAGCAATGTCTCTCGAGACTCGAATAAAACAATTCGTTCGAAATTTTTAGAAATGAAGAAAATGGGCTTCAAAAG
>NW_027450468.1:2500-9539 GCF_964194025.1 Convolutriloba macropyga | reverse complement strand
CAAAACTGTGCAAAAGATCAAAACCTTTTAAATACAAAAACGCCTTTTGATAGGTTTTGTTAAAAGGCTTAATTAGCAGTAAGTTAAACAGAATTTTTGGGAAAAGTCTTCGTAAATTAAACTGTATTTTAGTCATTTTAAGATTTCTCTTTGTATTTGTATTGGTTAGAATTACCCGATTCTGATTGATTAAAAATCTCACACATTATTTTTAGTCTGCTTTTTTACTCGGAAAGATCGCCCGGCCCAAACCAAAAGATGTTGAGAGAATGGATACCAATTTTACAAGCGGGCAACTGAACCAATCAGTGGACCTGCGGAAAATGGCGGAGACTGCCACACTGTTGAAACCGTTATATAGTTCAGTGATCCGATCGTTAGGGTAGCAACCCCTAGGATTCGTCTCTTTAACAACTCAATCCCAGGCACTTGTCTTTAGATGTTGTTCCACAGCCGTCTGCCACTTAGAATGTCGATTCAGCGCCGGTACACACTCTTCCAACATGATCCAATATGAAAAAAATTGCGTTGGTGTATAACTGAGCGCGGGCGTATTGTTTACGACGAGCGAACGCGACGACGCTAACTAATAATGGAATTGCTCTTGCTTGGGAAGCCAAGAAAATTATTACGCGTTATTGCTCCTAGGTTGGAGAGGTCAGTATTTACGGGCGTTCTTGGGCGTGCGTTAAGTGAGTAATCCACGAGACAAAAGGAAGTCTTCAACATTCGTTTAGTGAGGCCAAAAGTACTACGGGGAATGGGGTAAAGTATTTGCTTAATACTGCGAACTAGCCTCTCCCTGATGCCACTGGGGGGTTGAACCTCCAACTAAAGCATATGTGGACAAGTTCTTTGGCAATGTTTTTGCTGCTCCATTTTTCAATACTCTCGCGGAGCTATTTTTCCGAACCAACAAATTTAGTACCATTATCAGACCAGATCATGGTAGGTTTTCCTCTACAAAAGGCTAACCACTCTATTCCCATTACACACGCATAAACGTTCATAGACGGTACAATTTCCACATGAACAGCAAGGGTAGATAATGTCCATCTTTATCGGTAGTCCGACCAACTCTGACGTAAAATGGGTCGAAGCAGTCAACCCAGCTGTTGGTATAGATAGGAGATTGGCATGCAAGTCATTCTGCTGCATATCACTCATTATGGTTTGAATAGTGGTAGCGCGGAATCTTCTGTACCTAACACAGTTGAAAGTAATTCAACTCTAAGAGGATCGTAGTTTGATGATAGCATAACGTTGCTAGATTAGCCTGTATATACTCCACGCTTTGAAGTTGGTTTTTGCGTGAGGATGCCGCAGAAACAGTTTTACAAATACATGAGGTGTGTTTTACATCAAAACCAGTTTCCACCAATCATTTGATGAGGTCATTCGAACGGATTAGGCCACGATGAAGGGAAAAAACAGAGCTATACACCATTGCGTTTAAGAGATTTGTTTTGAAGAGGTCTTTTCTTCCGAAAATAAAAGACTGTCCTTGAACGAGATTTGGAAAATGACGCTGGGCTTCATCAAGCTCAGTGGGATCTTTTAAACTGCCATCGGCATTACGGTATTATTCATGGTACGGTAACAGCCTGAGGACGTATGCTGCTATCCATAGCAGCTTCTGATTAGAACTGAACTTAACGATGGAGGTTAATAGCGGGTATTGTGGGCGTTTTCTTTTGACATAGTGGCAGATGTGGCCACTGATGTGTTAATATCATCATTTTTTGGTTGCTAAAACAAGTTTCAAGTTATAAAATAATTCAGTGTTTGGATGAAACAGAAATTGCTTAGTCCTTAGCGTTTTTAAACCCTTTACCCAGCTGCTTCATTGCGAAACCTCAGCGGACATGCCACTAGTCAATAGAGTCCACGTGGTTCCATTCGTTGACACTAGTATGTTCTAAAGCCTCACATACACGGTTTGCAATGAATATTGGGCTTTTACCTGTAGAGTTAAGCCACTGCAAAACAGTAGTGCTGTCGGTCCACATGAAGACTTTGTTTACTAATACTGCAAGAGCTCGACAGATATTGCGGCCAGTAGAGCATCCTGGAATTCTATCTTGGGGACCGCCATCACCGTCATCATTGCTACGCAAGCTGTAGCAATGACAAATTAAAGTTCTGTGTGGGGCCCACTAGAATTGTTTACTTCAGCTCGGGGAAATGCAGCAGCTCCGAAGACTTCACGCGAAATACCACCAAACATGTGTAGTTTCAGTGTTTCAATTCTTCCCAAAAATTAGCTCCTCGGTATTGTAATTTTGGCTAGTTTGGGTGATTTCACACTCCGTTTGATCAGTCTTTTGGTAGCTCATCAACCCGATGCTGCCCGCTGACACGCCAGGTGTTTTTCAGTAACAATCGGACACCAAAGGTAAAGGGTGCCACAAGTCCGATGAGATCAAAAACCTTTTACAAAAGGCTCAGTACCAAACGTTGTGTTAAAAACTCAGTTACTGTACTGGAGGTATATCAAATTATACCTAGATTATAATTGTTTTGATCTCTTGTAAACCCAGGCACATGCGAAATTACCTCCATAGAAGACGCGATCACCCTTGGTTCGATGGACTGCTGTGACCCATAAAGTTGATTGGTCAGATTTGATGCATTGCTTGCAAACACAATCCCTTTTAAATGGAGAAGATGCACTAGTTAATTAGATCTATTGGGAGCCCACTCAGGGGACACCATCGACTCGAAGTACTCATCCAAGTAAAATTTATCTAGTAAAGCTCTGTTTGCTTCGGTTTTGACTTCTATTGTCTCGGGCCGTCCGTTGCAAGGTATAATTAGCGCAAGTGGGCTTGTCTTTAGCACTAAAAATACGGGGCGTGTTTTGATTTGTTGTGGGTTCCTCCCGCCACAAAAACCACAGTGATGGCTGGCGACACTCGGGGATACCAACTTGGAGTAACATACTCTGGATATCTGCGAACGCTTCAAATTGTTGTGCACGAAACCTGAGTAGTACATGGATTAAGACTTGGATCAAATCGGTGCCAGCGACCAACGACATGTTCAGCGAAGCACCAATAAACTTTGCTGCACCATTTAGTACCCAACGCATGTTCCCTTGTTTTTTCGGGTTAATTACTGGATGTTGTGGTAGGTAGCACTCCTTAACCGACCGCTGCTCAACCATTTGAGCTTCACGAGTTGTTATTACATACCCTTTTTAAAGGTCTTCACTGATGGTTTTAGCGTATTATCTTTCAATGTTGTGCCTCTGGAGAGCCAATTCTCGAGAGATTTAAGTTGCTTCAGAGAAAAAAGCAGTTCTTCGGGAGCCGGAGGTAATCTTTAAGTTACTCTAACGGACGGTTAGCATACTGTCAAAGTATAATCTCACTGTCTCCATAGCTTTAATTTTTTGGATCTAGGACGGGCAGATGTGGGTAAGTGTCCTGCCTGGACTTAACGTGAATGATGACGGAACCTATGTTTAATGTATTCCTCACATAGGAACGTACAACGAAAGCTTCGAAGTTTTGATCTTTCTGAGGTGTGACGATCAATTCGGCCAACATTGTGTCGATGAGTTCTTTCGGATTCATCCACTTGAAGGTCAGTTTTAATGCGCTACTCTTCAAATCGAGTTTAACTGCAAAACTATCGGACAGCCAGGAGTTACTGCAAGCTGTATCGCACAAGATCAACGCCGTAGTATTAATTCCAGAAGAATTAGTCAATTGCAATTCTGTCAACGGAAGGAGGTCTTTGAAATCCGTGACAGAAGAGAAAATGGTCGTCTTGCTTGTTTGCTATCGACCGGTGGATGATCTACCACTACCTACATTTGACCTCGAATTATTGGGGTCGTTAGTTGAGGGTTTAGCTGGAGCAAAAGACTTTGCATCCATCTTTCATAGAATTACGGGGACTTCTTGTTCTGCTCGAAGATGTATTTAACAACCTTGGCTCTTCGGATTGTCACAGCCGATAGCTGCCTTTAAGTACAATTGAGCTTCTGAGAACTCCTTTGCGACTTCTGTTTGCTCTTCGTTTGCATTTTTGCATTTTTGCAAAAAAAATCCTTTAATGCGACTTTTGTTTTTGTTAGTGAGTTGGTCGTATCCTCATTTCCTGTTTTGGTGACTTCATTCTTCGTCAAATTTTGCGCTTCGGCCTTCTGCTTTAACCTTTCTTTAAAATTTATAAATGTAGGTTACACCCAATGCTTTGTGACAGTGGAGAGTGACCAAATCTCTTTCTTTTATGGAGGTTGCTTCCGTACGGTTGTAATCAGAGTGCAGCGCTCTTTCAATAAGAATAGTATTAGATTGATTTAAACAACTCAACAGGACTTGAATTGAACCCTGAATATTTAGTGATGTTGATACTATTGTGCATTTTCAATAATGGAAAGGTGTCGAATTTATCCACTTGGGCGCTTACATCCACCTGTGTTCGCCCAATTTTACGTTCTAGGGTTTTCAATGCGTCTTTGTTCATTGCTTTGCTTTAGGCTAACTCAGCGATAGCAGTTGAAATCCTATAATAAGAATTTTCTCATAATAGGAATTTTCGGCACTAAATGTACTGCGGACTGATCCGTGATTTGAAATGGCTGTAGATTTGTTGAAAAATTAGTTACCAAAACGATGGCGTTTGATGGTTCCGTAACAGCTATGGGTGGCCGCGGATGTTGCGTAAATGACTGAAGTGATGTGTGTTTGCATTTTGTACGTCGGCTGGTTCTTGGTTTACAGGGTTCACCACACCAGTACCTAAGAAACTAATTGTTGGCTCGACGCCTCAATCACTGACAGATTGCTGCAGTTGAGCAACGGTTCCCAATACAAATGCAGTTTCCGATACAACGGTTCTTACCAAGCAATGAAAATCGCAACTCCTGGCCTTGTGTACTGATATTGCATTTCAAGATGATTGAGTCTACCGGCAACATTACTTGAGTTTTCTGAAGGAATTCTAAAAGCCCGATCTTGAACGGGATAATCTGTGGTTACTGAACCAGGACAAAAAAGGTTGACTAATTTGCGGCAGTCAATGAATTACCGGTGGAAACTAATTTACCAATAAATGAAGTTTCCATCTAATCCCCAACCTGATATTAAGTTGATCTCAATTGAGAGATGACTTAACCAAGAACTATTATCCTCATTCCGGTCGCAATTAGTTTTGCTGCGGCAACACGCTGGCGATGGTCTTCCTCCAAATCTTGAAGTACCTCTGGCTCCATTTGTGTTTCATGGAAAATTTGCGTTTTTGTTTAGCAAAGCGTAAGGCAGCTTGTTACTGTTTCTCAAAGTCTTCGCGTTTAAGTTTTGCTATGAAAAAGTCATGTTTACGCTGGATAGACAATGTTGTCGTTGTTAGGCGCGAAATTTTTGAGACCGACCTTGTGGGTTATTGCCCTCGCATACGGTGTCTTGGTCCGCTACTGATTCAATATAGCTTCTTCGGCATGCAAGAAGTTAACATTGATCTTAGGTACTCCAAACAACCAAAGCACGAAGACGAGAAATTTAAAATCTCTTTCTCGATTTTACTTGCCAAGTCATAGGGTCCTTCATTCTTCTGCACTAGCTTACTGAAGCCATCTTTTCACCTTAGAAATCAAGCGTTCAGCCGTAAACCTGTCTTGCCAATCTTTGGCGTCAGTGATGTCTTTGTGGTTGTCACAGAGCTTGGATTCTCGATTGAATCTTGCATTATTGAGTTTTTTAAATATCTCTAGCTGTCCGGCCATGATCTTGAAATAGCTGACTTCTCAATTTAAAGTTTTTTCTCAGCAAATTAATGGAGTGAGGGTTATGTCGAAACCAAATGACGACTACTTGATAATGAAGACGCCGAACAGCAAAAAAGAAGTTATCGAGTAAAAACTACTTGGCGAAAGTCAGTCACACAAGTGGCAGAACGTCTTGAGAACGCAGCCCGGCAGGTACAACGCAGGGACTAAACCAAAATATGAATCCAGTAGCGCGCAACGAAACAGCAATTCGGGAATCAACGGGCGGAAAACGAGCAAGCAACGATCAAGGAAGTGGGCCGTACTATGCTACCAGGCAACAGCAATAAACTCAACCAAACAAATTAGCCGTAACTCCAGAACAAACTTAAGATACAATCGAGGAAGGAGGAGAGAAGCCAATGCAAAACAAACTATCAAAAACTATTATGGGGTTTAATATACCAAAAACAAAATTCTCTGGCAAAGCAGTAGAATACTGAAAAAATGAAGGGATCACAAATTCTTCCAGTCGTAACTCCAGAACAAACTTAAGTCACATCCTAGCAATACTCAAAACAACACAATCAATCAGCACATTAACAATATTAACCCGACTACAGCAAAATTTTAGTAAACTACAGTATTGTATTTGAAAACTATGTCAGCAGAAAAAGCTACGACATAAGCTAGCTGTAACTCGCAAAAAAAGTTAAATCACGCCCTAGAAGGCAACAAGACCCAACCAACTAAAAATCATACAGTTACACGCGAATATACAGCACGAAAAAATAATGTACTACAGCAGGAGAGCCAGTAAATAAGTAAAGTCGAAAAATTGAAGAGACAATCCAGTTGTAACTCGTGAGTCGACTAAGTCACACCCTAGAAAACTGCAACGCCAAATCAACCACTAGCATACTAGCATATTCAAAATACTGCAACAAAAGCAGAAAAATACTTCATCACATATGACAACATAATACATGGAAGGAATAAATGAAGCGGAGAAACACGACCTTGAAACCTTTGGATAGGAAATAAAGAAGAACAAAATGTTGGGAGAGAGACGTTATTGAAACATAAACTTATCAAGGAAATTTTAAAATTTAAAAAACGCAAAATACGGGGACTGTGCGATATTGAATCGAACGACGAGAAAAAAAATATGGCAATGCAATTTTTTTAAGGCCGAAGTTTTTGATTTTTTCACAGCTTTTCTTTTCTGGTTTTGACTTTCACTCAAATGACGAAAATTTTTTTGGGAAAGTCATTTCTGCCGAATTTGTTATAAATCTATCCGTTTGTCCATTTTTTTTTCAA
>NW_027450467.1:0-52756 GCF_964194025.1 Convolutriloba macropyga | reverse complement strand
AAAAGACGAAATACTGATTTTTACTTATAAACTGAAAGAAGTACGGCAGTTGCTGAAAATTATAAGACAAATATTGGATAGAGGAAAACTGTTGGATAACGGAATAGTTTTGTTAAAAGTTTTTTGAGCAAAGTTGATATTTTCATGATCACCTTAAATGTTTTCAAAATACCATAAGTTTCCTAGTATGGGTTTGATGTGTTTTGCCGAGAAGCTTAATAGTGGCCAAAATGTGTGATCAATTTTATTGAGTTGACCGAATAGTAGTGCACACTTAATTCGCCACAATTCTACCGTCACTCCACCCGTAAATTCTTATAATAGACAGATCTGAATTTCCCCCTAAGTCCATTTTTCTTTCGTCACGATTCTATCCTGATTCCACTCTTAAATTAAGTAAATGCGGAGAAATTGCAATTTGAGGATGGTACCAAAAAGCTCAAGAAAAGCATCCAGTGCCTTGTAGATACTATATAAGAAGTAGATTTTGAAGTAGGTGCACCCTGGCGTACTAGTTCGTTTCTTTTATTTGTAATGGAGCTCGCATATTCTACTCATTTTTTTTCTTAGAAAAAATAATTCAGCAAATAGTTCTTCAAGTTTGCCCACTTTCGACAATTTCGGCTGGGTTTCATGTCAGCTAAGTTTCCCGCCACTCGTTCTAGCACTTGGTTTAATAGGCTGAGTAAACTAATGCGACTGTAGTTCTCTGGATGCTAGAAGCGAGTTTTTTTCAAAACATATCGCTATTGAATATAGTAAACAGAAGTAGCGTGCCAAATGCCCACTGAATGCCAAAACCGTATGTGATTTCATAGAAGCCATGCGGAAATTTCTTTTCATATGGCGATGATCTGGCTATGGTTGCCAAGACTTCTATATTTAATTTTTATATGGTCTCCAAGAATCCGGTATGCACAATTGTGCGTTCTTTCATGATAGTTTTTAATCTGTTCGCCTCACTTTTTTGAATTTTTAACGGTGACTTTTGTGTTTTTAAATGGCACCATGAATATGTGTGGTTTCAGATACAGTTTCAAAATACCGGGTGTTTTTTTCAAGTGTTCAGATGGGTTCGGTTTCAACTCGAAGTGCAATGCTTGGTTGGGTTAAGAGTTTATTTAGCAAAATTGATGTTTTCCATGGTCAACTATAAGCTTTCCAAACTACCATAAACTCCATATATGGCTTTGGTAGATTTGCCAAGAAACTTAATGGTGGTCAACATGAATAATCAATTTTTTCGGATGGCCGAATAGTAATCCACATTTATTTCACCACAATTCTTATGTTTTTCCAATCGTAAATTCTCGAAGTGGACAGATCGCAAATCCTAAGTCCATCCTTATTTCATCACAATTCCACCCTTATTCCAATCGTTAAATCAATAAACGAGGAGTGATCACAAATGGCACTAAAAAGTCATGAAAACTATCCAGTGCCAAGCAGGATCCATAACCGAAGGAGATTTTGATGTAGGTGCTCAGCGAAAACACTGCTGATCAAATAACCAGCTCTATGAAAAAAATTAGTTTATCCATTATGTTCTGGTTTTTATAGTCTGCAGTGGCAGATCTTTTAGGACAGCTATTGGAGAGGCATATCCGAAAATTGTTCTAAAACCAATCTGGTATTGATGAGCTTGTATTCACTGCATGTATTTTGTAGGAAAAGAAGGCATGTCTGTTTCAATCAAAATCAATAAAATTTTTGGCTGAAACTTGTCGTAAAATTTCTTTTTGAAATTTGTAAATTTAAATTAGGTCTTTTTAATTCTGATTGAAAACGGTTTAATCGTTCAATAACGTAAGTAGTAACATTTACACCATGGAGGATCGAGGGGGGTTGTCCTCCCATGTAAGAGATAGGGTTGTCCTGAGGACAACCCAACATTTTGCATTGGCAAGGACAACCCAACCCTTCACATGCACTATGACAACCCAACCTTTTGCATGGGATAGAACAAACCAATCTTTTACATGCAGGGACAGCCATAACTTTTACATGCAATGAAAGCCGAATTATTAACCAAACATTTCCCTCTCCGTTAAGGGAATTGTTACTAAGATTGACTGACAAGGATTAAGGAGATTGAGTTACTGTCTAGAAATTATCATTTCTGAAATAGTGCGCAATGACAACAATAGCTACGGTGGATTTGGATAGGATTCATGAGATTTACAAGAAAGTGAAAAAAGAATATTCACAATACGTTGAAAGATTTTTGTACTTTTTAGCAATTTGTTTGAATTTGGATCCTGACCTCAATTTGGAAATTGCTTTGAAATTGAGACCGTATGGTGGATTGATTGGGATTGACAATTCTTCGTTAGACGTTTATATCAAAAATTTTAATGCTTTGCGTTTGTATGCAATACTTCACGACGCTTGCGGTTTTGTTTACGAGCAAAGTGAAAAGGGACCCCGTTATTCATACGATTTACCCTGTCCAGTCACAAATGAGTATGTGGGTCATGTGACTGGTATTGCTTTTTTTTACTTGAAGACTAAAAAACCGTTTATTCAATCGATTGAAATGTTGACGGCAGGATTGGTTGTTCTTGACTTTGAAGGCTTCCAAAGAAAAAAATCTGGTTTCATTTTGAAAGAACTAGCCATAACTTGCAATAACTACACAGATACAATTTCATTCTCACCTCAGCACTCATTCAATTCTCTTACTTTGAGTGAACAAAAATCTTATCAGTGGGTTTAAAAAAATCTTCATGGTTTGGATTGGGAGAAGGGAGATTATCCATATTGCTATTTACAACAAATTCTTCAGAGTGTAGTGCTTCGATCTCCTCTATCAGATTTTTACGCGAAGGGTGTAGAGAAAACTGATACGTTGCAAAAACAGCTTCAGTGAAAAGTTACAAACCTTGGGGATTTGTTATGCCCCAAAATTGAACATTTGAGTTTCTATAGGGAGACCCCAAATTTGTGACTTGCATTCAACAACTTGCCCAAAACGACCGAAAAACAAACGTCGTGCGAGGAAGAAGGCCCAATTGTTCTTCTACTGGCTGATCCATGAACAACCGTCGATTGGAAAGGTCAGCACCGTCTGTACTCCAAGTGAGTTTTCTCCAAATTTGATCGTTTACAGTTGCTTAGCGGCTGAAAATCAATTGAATGTTACTTTAGTCAAGGAAGAAAAAACTGACAGTCGGGGACAAACTGTATTGAGGAAACAGCAAGTTGTATGCACTGGAGCCGAAATAGAATCCTTCAAAAATATCTCTCACTTCTAGAATATTTTCAACTGTATCATGTCTATAGAAGAGAAAATTCAAAGAATGAATTTCACACTTTACCTATACCGAAGCTGTCAGTTCCAGTGCAAGTGCCTCTGAACGATGAAAATCTACCTAAAGAAATTAAACAGCTTGTGGAACAAGGATTTGTGGATTCAGTTACGTATTACGGGATGGAGTATGGCATGAAAGCAAGCTATACACTTGCTTACAAGAAAGAGGACAAAAACTCTCATTATACATCTTATGAATTTTTTGTAGTTGACTAACAAAACTAATATTCATGTTGATTTGAAAATATAAAATTTTTGTTATTTTGTTAATTAATTTCTGAAACACCGTTTTCACAATGAGTTCAACTGCGGATCAGTTAGATTCAGGGGCTGGTATAGCAGACTTAGTTTTCGATGAGAATCAACAGGAAAGGTGATCTTGCAGATTTTGCAATTCAAGAGTGCCACGACCAAAAGTTGCTTATTTTACTCAAATTTTCATTATAGTTTTTCTTATTACAGTATCTCTTATCAAGTTGGAGTTTTTTTTTTCAATTGGATTGCAAGGAGTCAACAATTTCGTTTTCGCTCCTCTCTTGCACAGTTGGTTACGTACTTCCAAACCCAAAGCTATGAATAAAATTGTTTCAACAAGCGATTGACTTTTTATGGCAGTGTCTGGTCCATCTTGATGTGGCAAACCCGAATTGATTTTTTAAATGTTACTACATAACCCTTTTTCACCTAAATTTCAATCAATTTTTTCTTTCTATCAGCACGAACTACCAAAGTTTGAGACCTTAGAGAGAAATTTGAAAAAACAGTTTAAAAAATTTACAAGTTTCGAAATTATCTCAGAGTTAGAAGACTGTCTTCTTGTTTTTGATGATTCATGCGAAGAAATTTTTAACGATAAAGAGTTTTGAAAACGTGCGACTGCAGGTCTTCACAAAAATATAAGTGTTATTTACGCTGAGCACAATTTATTCCAACAAGGCAAGTGGTCGAGAACAATCGACTTGAATACAACACACATTATCTTATTCAAATCACCACGTGGCGTTCAACAAATTGGGTTAATTGGTTGACAGCTGAACAACACACAATTTCTTAAAGAAAGTTACGAGCTGGCTACCAAACAGCCTTTTCGTCATTTATTAATGGATTTAGACCCAAAGACGTCGGAGGTTTTACGATACTGCTCAAACATTGTGCCTCCAGGACCACCAGTTTTCTACTTACCGTCTGCGAAAGCTGTAATAACACATTTAACAAATGAAACGAAGAGAATTATGTATGCTGCGGCAAATGCTTCAGTCAAGCGACATTAACTTAAAAAAACTGATAAAGACAGCTTCTAAAAATTTTAGTCAATTTCTCTGTGAATGTTTTCTCAACGTATTCAACGGTAATGTTTGGATTAATACAAAACTAATTGAAACTCACAAAAAATCATTTCAAAAAATATTATACAAACAAACAGGTTTGAAGGAAAAGAAAAGAATTCTTGGTATAGAATCAGAACTGTTAAAAACGGTTGGTCTTTCGTGTTATTTTTACTTGATGGAATCATAATGCATACAGAATAGTTCGTTTTAAATCCAAAACGTAAATTTAAAACGATGCAACCCCAAAAGAGCCAAATGATTGAACAGCCACAATATAAAAACAAACCTTTTCAGTTATCACTCATGCAACGAAACAAGCTAATAAATAAAGAGGATATAGGGAAAGCGGATAGAGTGATCAAAACAGATCCAACAAACATTGAACAAGATGTAGATAAAGCAGAAAGAGTTGTCCAAACAGATCCAACCAAATTTGAAGAGCAGGAAAAATGGAGGCTTCTAGTGATGACAATCAATTGAAACCATTTGTCACAAAAAAACCAACAGTTGAATCATTTGAGTCAATAATGAAAAATGGTAAATTAAATGAAAGTCAGAAAATGAAACGTGCAGAAATAGTACTTGATTTCGTTCTTCAATCAAACCAAATCACTATTGGGGAATAGAGTCAACTAATTTACATTGAAATTAAACCCTTTGATGTACAAGTTTCGTCTTTTTTGTATAATTTGCAACAACCAACCAAGAAAATTGATCAAGAGAACTATTCAACAATTTTGTTAGTTCTTCCACTTGAGCCGGATCTCGTCTCAAACACTTACGCCAAGCAAATATTGGAAAGCTTTCAGAGCGAAGAAGAATTCTTCCCAACGCAACAAAGTCCGCAAACAGGATGCGGTACTTCAAAACCAACCACAACAGCAAAAGAGGAAAAAAAACAAAACGACCAACCAAAAAAATGCCAATCAGAAAAAGTGGTCTCGTTTCGTCTTCTGAGAAAAGAACTTTGGAACAACTCTACTCAAGAGGTCCTGCATCGTTTGGAAGCTCAAAACAATTACAAAAACACAGCAAACTGTCATTAGCAAAGTCAAGCCTTATTTAGTTACCAAGCCGTCCTTCACAAAATACCGCTCGATTCGAATGCAAATTCGCAGACTTAAAGTGATTGTGAAAGATGGTCTTTCGAAAAATGAAATTTGGTCATTCGATGTAGCATACGTTGGCAACGTTGCGAAATACAATCGTGATGTTAAGTACCTTTTGGTAGCCGTTGATTGTCTGTCACGATACCTTAGAGTAGATCCAATGAGGTCAAAATATGCAACAGAAGCAGCTGATGTATTCAAAAAAGTTATCAAATATAAACAACCCGAGAAAGTATGGGTTCATGATTGAACAGAAGTTCTCACAGCTTTCAAAAAACTGTGCAACTCACGAGCAATTCATTTGTATAGCACTTTTAGCGAAAAAGTCTGTTTTTGCCGAACGGAATATTCGTTCACTAAAAAAAAATCATTCATAGGTACCTTGAAGAACAATGGATTTTTCCTACTGTGATACCTGAGACTATCATCATTTATTATCTTACCCGATGCAGTATATCTTATATGATGTCGTAAAGTAGTTCATTTAATTGCCCTCGATAATCTTGTTCATATTTATTCAGTTTGCACCTTGTGATCTGTTATTGATTACCTTCTTGGTTTCCCGCCTCGTGATCAGACATGTCTGATCACGCATTCACATTTGCTTACAAGAACATCATATCATTTCTTTTCATTCTGCTAAATTTTGCAATACAAATTCAGTTATAAATTCTCTTCTGCAATCCCGCTCCGCAAGTAGGCGCAAATAATCCAAATCAAGATTTCGCCCCGCAAATCTCTATCTAAATAATTCTAAGCATACTCGCACCGCGAATAGCTACTCTAATTGAATAGAGTACGACATGTCGCCGTCAGCAACTAAAGGAACACCTCTCGGAATTGACCCTTTCTGGCACAAACCTACACCCGATCCCCCTCTTCGATGGGAGAAATGGAGAGTGAGTACAAATTGGCACTGTTGGCAAAAGAGAATATCATTCTCGATACACTACTTGGACCTAAACCTGAGATGGTGGAACTCCCTCTTGAGCTAATATATGAAGAGACAATAGTGGGTGCTTCCGCACAATCGGAGAGAGAGAGAGAGAGAGAGAGAGAGAGAGAGGAATGCGCGCAACGCGCAACAGAAAATGAACTGGCAAAACAAATGCCAACGACTAATAGAAGTGGGTATCATGTGTGGTGACAAACCGTGGCCACTGGCAGACCGTAAAACTGTATCTCTACTCTACCTAAGCATCGGAATAGAGGGACGTCGCATTCTCAATTGCAAGAACCCGCACATCATGATCGATACCCTCGCTACTGTAGTCTTCTGGAAGATCATGAAAGAGGCATTCATCCGCCCTCGCAACATAACTTTCGATCGTCATGTCTTTTTGATTACGAAACAACTTCGGGGAGAAACAGTAGATCATTTCTATGGAAAATTAAAGGAATTGGCAGAAAACAGTGACTTTGAAACAAGGAAGAGACCCTGATACGCGACGTCTTCATCACTAATCTGATGGATCCTGAAATTCAAAAAGAACTCCTAAAACAAACCGTCGAACCGCGGCAGTCTTTGGAGCTAGCAATCAATATGGAACTCGGAATGCGAAACCAACACCAAATACAGCAAAACAACAAGATGGTTGTTCCGGCAAACATCAACGCGGTCCAATTTGCCAATAATTCCCGAAACTCGTACTGGCAAAATACGAACAATGGCCCAAAACAAAACAATCGTTCGACACTCAATTGCTCAAAATGCGGAGGAATGTGGCTTCCGATTCATCGTGAAAAATGTATTGCGAAGGGCAAAATGTGTAATAATTGTGGACTTCTAAATCTTTTCGCGTGAACAAAGGAATGTGAATACAAAACCACAAAACTCAAAGAAAATGATGGTACACGTTGTGGAAGAAGAACCGCTTCCCGAGGATTCAGTGAATTTTCTACAACCAGCCAAACTGTATGAATCGGACTACAGTAGTGGAGCAGAGGATAACACGGTTGCAGTGATTGAGAACACTGTAGAGAAAGTAGAACCACTCAACATGCCAATCAAGATTGGCAATCTCAACACTACACTACTCGTGGACTCCGGGAGCGCATGTAGTATTCTCAACCGTTCAAGGGTTGGACATGTGACTCAGCAACATTCACAGTTGTAGCTGACAGATTAAAGTCTCCAATTGGCCGTGATCTATTTGATCAACTTGGTTTGGTAGTGACCCGGTCTACATCTCAAAAAGGTAATCGTGTCAACAACATTTCATCCCCAGAATTCAAAGAACAAATCGCAAAAACTTTTCCTGATATCGCATATTGGAAGATCGAAAAGTCATGTAGCAAAATCTAAGTTTCATAAAGATTTCCTACCTAGACCTCAAAAGGTAGACGTATTCCAATTAATCTACAAGAAAAAGTTAACATCGAACTTAAAAAACTGTTAGACCAAAAACATATTATGAAACTTTCAAGATGCCCTGATAAATATTTCATATCACCAATTGTGGTCACGGTAAACAAAGACCAAACAATAAAGCTCGCACTGGATTCAAAAGTATTAAACAAAGCCATTCACAAGAATAAATATCAGATGCCGAATATTGATACGTTAATTGAATCCATTTCTCAACAAATAAGTGCTCCCGCGTCGCAAAACACAACGTACTTTTCTACGATTGATTTGAAATACGCTTACAGTCAGTTGAATTTAGATGTTAACACGGCCAATCACTGTAACTTTAATATCATCAGTGGTGATATGACCGGCACTTACAGATTTCAAAACGGGATTTTACGGTCCCACAGATATGCCAGCTGAATTTCAAAAAGCTATGGGTTACACCCTAATTGGATTAAAAAATACATATTGTTTTCTAGACAATATTTTGATTTTTAGTAAAGGATCTCTGGAAGAACATAAAAACTATGTATTGAAATGTCTGCAACAATTAGATGATGAAAATCTTAGGATACAACTTCCTAAAGGTCATTTTGGGAAGTTACAAATTGATTGGCTTGGATACCACATCTCACAATCAGGTATCTCGCCTCTCAAAAGTAAAACAGCTGCTATATTAACACTCGAAGCCCCAAAAACTCTAAAGAAACTCCATTCTTTCTTGGGATCAGTTCACTACATTGGGAAATTCATCCATAATCTTGCTCAAATTAGTTACCCCCTCCGCACATTACTGAAAAAGTCATCAAAATTTATCTGAACAGCGGAACGTGAGAACTGTTTTAACGAGATTAAAGCTGGCATTGCGAACGCAACCGCAAGCAACCACTATAACCCGTAACTCGAAGCGAGCGTGAAATCTGATGCGTCACGTTCCGGCCTCGGAGCACCCCTTGAACAACTAACTGTTGATGGGTGGAAACCAATCGCATTTGCGTCTCGATTTTTAAATTCATGCGAAGAACGTTATAGTGTAAATGAACTTGAATTTCTGGGTGTAGTCTGGTCAATTAAATAGTTCAAAAACTATTTGTATGGAAAACATTTTACGGTGATTACGGATCATCGTGCACTTTTATCAATCATGAAAGAAAATAGATTGAATAAATGCTACAACAGCAGATTGACCCGCTGGGTCGATCGCTTACTCCCATTTCAATTTGGTATTGAACATCTTCTCGGGGCGAAAATGGGTTTAGTCGACTACATTTCCAGACACCCGTCACAAAAAGCTAAAAAGGTATCAGCATATGATGAGGAGTTAATTGTAGCGAAATTAAAATTAATCTCTACATCTATCAATGCATTAGAGTTAAACAACACAAAATCTGCATCCCAATTACACTAATTAATAATAACGCACAATCCTGCATTGCAAATCACACCTACAATTGAGGCACATGAACCCGGATTACAAATCACACCTAAAATTGAAACCAATAATAAGGCATTAAACTCCATTAACACAAACGCAACACGAGTACGCAAACATTTTTTCTACAATTCACCCGCTCCGCGAAATCTAGCCTCAAAAACTAATAGTAATTAAAGAATTCAAAATATGTAGAACACGCGTCGCAAAGTCCGCTTAAATCTTCTCTCGCTCAGCAAAATACCAGTAAGAATATACAATTATTCCAAATTCGGAATAAAGTAGCTCTCGCGCAGCGCGAGCCTCAAATTAGTCGATCTAAAATCCCACCAATTAAGAGACATTCCTCAAATATCTTTAAAAGTCATCGCCCAAAAGTAAAATCAGTGTTTTTTGCCTCTAGTCATTCTACAATCTTTAAGTTTCAAAACAATTTTCAGAACAATTTGTAAGTTCCAAAAACTCAAGATCAACTAAATCATCATCAGAAATAAATTATATTAACAAAACCACAAACATAATGCCTCCTAAGAAGCGTAATACTCGCGGTCGTTTCAACGACACATCCCGCACGGCGAATCAACACTCGGCCAGTTAAAACGCAACTCGCCCTACAAGTCAGCGATCTAACTTGCCAGATAATTCCCGCGCCGCGAATCAACATAACGAACCTTCTAGCGACACCCGTGCAACAGGTTCTTCTCTAATTACAACGCCGACATCCCCGACTCATTCATCGAACACAGGTACACCCCTTACACCCGGCCCACATGTCCCGACGTTTGATTATATCGTATCGAAAATATTCAACAAATCACTGATTGCATCCCTGACTAGCAAAGATGCAGTATTGAAAGAGGTCCGGGATTGTATCTTGACAGACAACGTGAGCCGTCCCAAAAGCTTTAAACCCTTACATCCACTCTTATTGGAGGGAACTCCACGTACGTTCCGGGTGCGTATGTATTGATGAAAAGGTTGCCATACCGAACGTTCTGCGAGAGGCGATGATCGATGACATACACTCCAGACACCCGGGTACATGGGGTATGATATGTAGGCGGCCATACATGCATCGAGAGCTCATTGTTAAAGCCACCGAGTGCAAACCCTGCACGGTGATTGGTAAAAACCTTAAAAGTGTTATTCCGGCTAAGCAATTTAAACCCCACATACCGTGTGTTGAACCAAATCAGTCAATTCAAATTGATTTCGGAGGTCAAATATTTGATGAAAAGGGTAATGAAGTTTCTTTTCTAGCAGCAATTGACCGTTTTTCTAAACATCCTACTGCATATATATATGACAAAGCTAATGGATCAAACGATCTAAAATTTTTGGACATATATATTGAAAACCACGGGATTCCACGATATATTCGTCTCGATCAAGCAATGTTATTAGTTGGCAATCAAGTAAAGACCTTTTGTAAAAACAATTGATATAATCGAAGCTCCTGTGAACGATCATCGTGCTATTGGATTGGTAGAAAGACTTATCCAAACTATTAAAAATAGACTCGCATGTATCAAAGAGGAAAAATCGTCTAACAACGCCTTTCATGTAAAGCATGCATTAAAGATAATAACACACTAAATGCGAATATGTAAACAATGAACAACAAAGATCTCGCCGTTCGAAGCACACTTTGGAAGAAAACCTAACGCCCCGCTAAGCGTGATAGCGACAAAACCTAAATTGTCAAATCTAACAAATCAAAACATTGTAAACCACTATATAGATGAGGACACAGTGATGCCGGAAGAAATCCTTCCAGACGACAAGTGGGCGAACGGCTATCGTATTGACATCGAAGTGAAAGCCGGTATGTCACGGGCGACGCACGAAGCAAGGGGACGAGAAAGAGCTAGCAGGGACGGCGAGTCACGATTCTTACGAATCAAGGCAATCCGCCCACTCCCGCTGAAAGAACGTGCAGTAGAGCTCAATCTAGCCCGGAAAATTCATGGAAAGAGAAGATACAAGAAGAATTTAGAGGGACTTTACGAACTACTCGCGCCCGGCTCGCACATCCTGAAGGTTAGCCCGACCACCTCGACGATTAAGGAACCCGACAAACCAGTGGTCACAGTACGTAACAGTGACATTGCGAAATTCGGGACGCAATTGGGGCGGCAAACTCCATTGAAAGCATATGCGGAAAGGAGGCAACCACGTTCAGGCGAGAAAATTGAGGAAGAACTAATCCAAAGTCACGTGAAAGAACTCTCAAGAAAACAAAAAGGAGATAACAAAATGAAATACCGAAAACGTGACCCGGGCAGCGGGGTATCTTCATCCAAATCTAATATCTCACGCGCGATGCGAGGGCGAATCCCCAAAATCCCAAACTTTCCCGCTGTCCAAAACCAACAATTTGACGCCGCCGCAGTTTCGCATAGCGAGGAACCAACAACATCGTCCACAAATACGCGAACCGCAGGAGCACAACAAAAGAGATCGTCAGATTGAAATAGGCGTAGTCCCTCATACTACGGATTCGACAGTCCAACTCCAGACTCCACAATTTTGCCACCAACAAAACGACCTCGACGAGCGGGTGACGTAGAAAATTTCCAGCCCCCACCCGAATCTATTGTAGAGTCGGTTCAACAGATTGCGGAAAATCAGCCTGAAGAGACTACCATTTCGTCACAAATTGGAGAAACTTCACCATCCGCTTCGCGGAATCCGTCTCTACTCGAAATAGATACGCCAACTCTCGTTCATTCAATGACGGCACTCGAGGCAGAAGGACACGACTCAGACGAAAATCAATGGGAAAATTGAAGCTGCAATTTTTCGAAACTATGTTAATTGAAACATTTCATATTTTGATAGTATCTATTTTTAGCTATGACAACCAGTAAATATGTTGTTATTTTTTATTTAATTTGGGACCAAGTGTTAATTTGTAAACATTGCTTTTATGTATACATTCGAAAAATGTATTTAACATTTTTCTTTGTCAAAGTGAGGGGTTTGTGATACCTGAGACTATCATCATTTATTATTTTACCCGATGCAGTATATCTTATATGATGTCGTTGGGTAGTTCATTTACTTGCCCTTGATAATCTTGTTCATATTTATTCGGTTTGTATCTTGTGATCTGTTATTGATTTCCTTCTTGGTTTCCCGCCTCGTGATCAGACATGTCTGATCACGCATTCACGTTTGCTTACAAGCACATCATTTCTTTTTTTTTCATTCTGCTAACTTTTGCAATTCAAATTCAGTTAACAATTCTCTTCATCAATCCCGCTCCGCGAGTAAGCGCAAATAATCCAAATCAGGATTTCGCCCTGCAAATCTCTGTCTAAATAATTATAAGCATACTGGCACCGCGAAAAGCTACTCTATTTGAATAGAGTACGACATGGCGCAGTCAGCAACTAAACGAACACCTCTCGGAATTGACCCTTTCTGGGACAAACCTACACCCAATCCCCCTCTTCGCTGGGAGAAATGGAGAGTGCAGTACAAATTGGCACTGTTGGCAAAGGAGAATATCATTCTCGATAAACTACTTGGACCTGAACCTGAGATGGTGGAACTCCCTCTTGAGCCAATATACGAAGAGCCAATAGTGGGTGCTTCCGCACAATCGGAGAGAGAGAGAGAGAGAGAGAGAGAGAGAGAGAGAGAGAGAGAGAGAGAGAGAGAGAGTGAGAGAGGAACGCGCGCAACGCGCAACAGAAAATGAACTGGCAAAACAAACGCCAACGACTAATAGAAGTGGGCATCATGTGAGGTGAGGTGATCTATGCGCGGGAAAGATCCCAATATTCATTAACACATACATTATTGAGTATCAGTATGTGCGTGACGCAGAAGCTCCGTTATTTCGTGTCATTGATTCAAAACAGCGTCTGAAAAACCGTAGCGTGTGCGAACTTGAACCAGCACATCGAAATGTTTTCTCAAATTTAGACTATAAAAAACTGTTATCAAACACTATACAATCAATTTCAGATGAGCTTCGCACTGAGACAGGACAATTATTTCCTTTTTCGGGAACAGGTAAAGTTATTTTAACTTTGCAGTTCAAAATGTTTTCTGACTAGCTTGGACTCCTATTATGCCAATCAGGTAACATCAATGCCGCATTTCTCTGGACACTAAAGACAAAGTGGAGGTGGGTTTGGGGCTTTAGCTGCGGGAATTGGACGCGTTGCTTTACCATTGGCTCGACGCTTTATTCGACCGAATGCAAAACGTATCGGGAGAGAGCATTTAAAACAGGGTGTTCACGAACTTGTAGATGTAGTCTCGAAGAAAAAGTCACCAAAACAGAACTTGAAAAACACAGTCTCAAGCACCATCAAAAAAAGACAGGAGGACGAGCGCGACAACTCCAACAACGACCAAGGAGAGAAATTGGAAGCCGTTCAAATAAGTTAACAAAAAAGCGCAAAACCTCATTCATTTCAAAGTCAAGAGCTCCAAAAAGAATTCGATCAGAATTTTTTGCAAAGGTGAAAGATGATCGCTAATTTATTACCAACCGAGGCAACTCACAGTTCCCTCGATCTGTTTGAAAAACCATCCCTCTTAGTAACATTTGATGGAAGTTTTTGTCAAAAACTGGGCCCGGTTTATAGCCCCAACGGTCCAATGTTGGTATTTGAAGTCGCTGGCGATAGAAATAACTTTATTGGTTTACAAAAATATTCCTGGAAGTCAAATGTAAAATTGTTCAGTCGTCCGAAGCAAATTTAAAATATGACGGTACTGCTGCTCAGATGTGACCAAAACTGACGCTCAATACTTTTGCAGTAATGTGCTGCATTAACCGTTCTCTGACTGCATAGTGTCAGCCAACGGACTAAAAATATCAAATGGAAATGGAAATTAAGCTCACAAAAGTTTTATTGAGACTGAGTTTTCACACAACAAAAACGCAAAAAACACTTGGTTAGCTTGTCAAGGCTACTCGTATGAGGAAAACCCTGGAACCTTATCAACTACTGAAGTAAATAGAAGACAAGTTTTAGTCAGACAGTCAAAGGAATTCACTTTTTACGGGAAGGTTGCAGTCGATTTTTTCACATGTGACAGGCATCTAATGAGTGGTGTAACTCTTCGGATTGCTTTTCGAAGATCAATTGATGACTTTATTAATATGTCAGATGATGCTGCTAAGCATCATAAAGTGAAAATTGTCGAAGCAAATTTATATGTGCGCAAGATGACTTTGAACGGTGACGTTGTGTCGGCCATTGAAAAAACTTTGCTTAAAAGCCTTGCCAGGGAACCAATCCGAAGATTGGCTTTGTGTCTGAATACCAACGAAGCTTCTCTCGGTAACAATGAACAGAATCCACTCCATTTCCGAAAAATTGATTTGGAACAGATTTATATCTATCGAAATGGAATGCCAGTCGCAGATAGTCCAATATCAACAAATGGTTGTAAGCGTCTTTACTACAATACAATATCAGACTTATTGACAATGGTCATGGTATAAGTTTGACAGACTACCCAAACAATTTTATTATGGTTTTTGACTTGACCAGTACTCAACAAGCTTCTCACGATTTTATTCTTTCCGAGCTAACAAATTGCTCAATTTCGATCGAGCTGACATTTTCGGCTGCCTTGCCCAACAATATTGAACTATTCATTATTGGCGAAAAAGTTAGCACCATTTTTGTGGATTATGCACGCCGGGTTTCAAAAAATTACATTTTAACCAACTAATGGATGATGATGATATCCATGCCCTCATTCAAAAATGTAGAAAACTGAAATACAAATTTCGTGGTGTATTCGCTGCCAACAACTTTCCGCACAAACTCCACAAAAATAGATTTTTCATCGTAAATGTTTCACCCTCGAACAGCCCTGGCACACACTGGCTTCTTCTATGTAATCGAAACAATAAAATAATTTTTGTGGAACCCTTGGGACAATCTATCATTGCCTATAGAGACTTATGTTGCCGACTCTGATACTAATGCACAAACATGTCAACTTCTCGAACATGAACCAATTAAGTGTCAAAACTCAGACTGTGGACTTTTTTGTATTTAAATTGCGCATGTTATATTTAGTGAAAGACAAAATGTAAAGTTTAATGATGTTCAATTGCTTCGCAAATTTGTATATGAGCAAGATGACTGATGACTTTGAACGGTGACGTTGTGTCGGCCATCGAAAAAACTTTGCTTACAAGCCTTGCCAGTGAACCAATCCGAAGATTGGCTTTGTGTCTGAATACCAACGAAGCTTCTCTCGGTAACAATGAACAGAATCCGCTTCATTTCCGAAAAATTGATTTGGAACAGATTTATATCTATCGAAATGGAATGCCAGTCGCAGATAGTCCAATATCAACAAATGGTTGTTAGCGTCTTTACTTCAATACAATATCAATTTTAGCCTATATTGACAACGGTCATGGCAGAATTTTGAGAGACTACCCAAACCATTTTTTTATGGTTTTCAACGTAACCAGTACCCGACAAGCTTCTCACGATTTCATTCATCCCGAGCTAACAAACTGCTCAATTTAGATTGAGCTGAAACTTTCGGCGGCCTTGCCCAACAATATTGAAATATTCAATATTGGGGAAAAAGCTAGCATATTTTTTGTTGATTCTGCGCGCCGGGTTTCAAAAAATCACATTTAGCCAACTAATGGATGAAGATGATATCAATGACCTCATTCAAAAATGTAAAAAACTGAAATACAAGCTTCTTGGTCTATTCTTTGCCAACAACTTTCCGCAAAAACTCGACAAAAATAGTTTTCTCATTGTAGATGCTTCGCCCTCGAACAGCCCTATTACACACTGGCTTCTTCTATATAATCGAAACAAAAAAGTTATTTTTGCGGACTTTTTGCGGAAAGTTGTTGGCAGCGAATAAACCACAAAATTTGTCTTTCAGTTTTCTTCATTTTTGAGTGAGGGCATTGATATCATCATCATGATCATCCATTAGTTGGTTAAAATGTGATTTTTGAAACCCGGCGTGCAGAATCCACAAAAATGGTGCTAGCTTTTTCGCCAATAATGAAAATTTCAATATTGTTGGGCAAGGCAGCCGAAAATTTCAGCTCGATCGAAATTGAGCAATTTGTTAGCTCGGAAAGAAAAAAATCTTGAGAAGCTTGTTGAGTACTGGTCAAGTCAAAAATCATAATAAAATGGTTTGGGTAGTCTGTCAAACTTATACCATGACCATTGACAATATAGGCTAAGTCTGATATTGTTTTGAAGTAAAGACGATTATCATCATTTGTTGATATTGGACTATCTGCGACTGGCATTCGATTTCGATAGATATAAATCTGTTCAAAATCAAATTTTCGGAAATTAAATGGATTCTGTCTTTTGTTCCCGAGAGAAGCTTCGTTGGTATTCAGAAATAAAGCCAATCTTCGGATTGGTTCACTGGCAAGGCTTGTAAGCAAAGTTTTTTCAACGGCTGACACAACGTCATCGTTCAAAGTCATCTTGCGCACATATAAATTTGCTTCGACAATTTTCACTTTATAATGCCTAGCAGCATCATCTGACATATTAATAAAGTCATCAATTGATCTTCGAAAAGCAATCCGAAGAGTTACACCACTCATTAGATGCCTGTCACATGTGAAAAAATCGACTGCAACCTTCCCGTAAAAAGTGAATTCCTTTGACTGTCTGACTAAAACTTGTCTTCTATTTACTTCAGTAGTTGATAAGATTCCAGGGTTTTCCTCATACGAGTAGCCTTGACAAGCTAACCAAGTGTTTTTTTGCGTTTTTGTTGTGTGAAAACTCAGTCTCAACAAAACTTTTGTGAGCATAATTTCCATTTGCATTTGATAATTTTAGTCCGTTGGCTGACACTGTGCAGTCAGAGAACGGTTAATGCAGCACATTATTGCAAAAGGCTCAATAATTTTTTAGTCAGTTTTGGTCACTTCTGCAGCAGCTGTACCGTCATATTTCAAATTTGCTTCGGACGACTGAACAATTCTACATTTGACTTCCAGGAATATTTTTGTAAATCAATAAAGTTATTTCTATCGCCAGCGACATCAAATACCAACATTGGACCGTTGGGGCTATAAACCGGGCCCAGTTTTTGACAAAAACTTCCATCAAATGTTACTAAGAGGGATGGTTTTTCAAACAGATCGAGGGAACTGTGAGTTGCCTCGGTTGGTAAAAAATTAGCGATCATCTTTCATCTTTGCAAAAAAATCTGATCGAATTCTTTTTGGATCTCTTGACTTTGAAATGAATAAGTTTTTTTTGCGCTTTTTTGTTAACTTATTTGAACGGCTTCTAATTTGTTTCCTTGGTCGTTGTTGGAGTTGTCGCGCTCGTCCTCCTGTCTTTTTTTTTATGGTGTTTGAGACTGTGTTTTTCATGGCCTGTTTTGGTGACTTTTTCTTTGAGACCACATCTACAAGTTCGGGAACACCCTGTTTTAAAAGCTTTCTCCCGATACGTTTTGCGGTCGGTAGAATAGAGGGTCGAGCCAATGGTAAAGCAACGCGTCCAACTCCCGCAGCTAAAGCCCCAAAACAACTTCCCCTTTGTGTACAGTGTCCAGAGAAATGCGGCAATGATGTTACCTGATTGGCATAATAGGAGTTCATGCTAGTCAGAAAACTTTTTGAATTGCAAAGTTAAAATAACTTTACCTCTTCCAGAAAAAGGAACTAATTGTCATGTCTCAATGCGAAGCTCAATTGAAATTGTATAGTGTTTGATAACAGTTTTTTATTGTCTAAATTTGAAAAAAAAGAATTCCATGTGTTGGTTCAAGTTCGCACACGCTACGGTTTTTCAGACGCTGTTTTGAATCAATGACACGAAATAACGGAGCTTTTGCGTCACGCACATACCGATACTCAATAATGTTTGTGTTAATGAATATTGGGAGCTTTCCCGCGCATAGATCAGCAGGAAATTATCCAAAATATGCTTTTGTCTCATCACTCTGCATTAATTTATTTGATGTAGCTGTTCTCATTTTGTAACCAATGTGTACACCGCGTCCATCTGGAACTCTTGTAAAGCCCACAATGCTAGTATTTCCTTCATATTTACCAAAAACTATTTCGTATTCTCCAGCACTCTTGATTTCTCGAAACGAAAAATTGGATAGTCCAACTGTTCGCTTGATAGCACCAAGAAGTTGATTAACATTGTCAAAATAGCCAGTCATGAAGAAAAGTTTTTCTTCATTGTAAGGCCGAGAAATAACATTAGCATCAGACGAAATTTTCTGCGAGTCCTTGTATCCCTTAAGACTGTATGCTATTAAATCTTCATTCACGACGTGCTCAGTTTTTTGTTGGAAAAATTATTTCACTAAGAGCCGCCCTCCAGTCACCAGAGAGTTGAATTTCATTATTGAAAAAATTGCGAAAAGAAGCCAGAGCGTTTGACCCAAATATTTGCATAGAAGCTGCTGAAATAACATGCACAGTGAACTCATCGTGAAAACGATTTCTACTCATTTTCTTCTTTTCGTTCACCAACAAGCTGCAATTCCGACTGAAAAAATTTTCCTTCTATTTTTTCTTTGTTTGCATCAATGAGGGAATATGATGGCGGAAATAATGTCGGGATATCTGTTATCTTAAAAACTTCGTCAGTAAACGATTGTTCGTAGCTATTTCTGAAAGCGGTGTCTTTCTTGACAATTCTAACAAAATCTGCAACAAAGAAGCGAGGTTTTTGAGAAACAGTTGTTTCAGCGTTCAAAGAGACAAGCCGCGGTACAAATTTCTTGCAACTTTGTTTGTTGCAAGATTGGTTATCTGGTTAACACTTGAGAAGATTGTTTTCAAAAATTCGTCTAATTTGTCAATGTAGGAATAAGTCCCTTTTTCTTCAAGGTACCTATGGATGATATTTTTTAGTGAACGAATATTCCGTTCGGCAAAAACAGACTTTTTTCACTAAAAGTGCTGTACAAATGAATTGCTCTTTTGAAAGCTCCGAGGAATTCTGTTCCATCATCAACCCATACTTTCTCGGGTTGTTTATGTTTGATCAATTTTTTGAATGCATCAGCTGCTTCTGTTGCATATTTTGTCTTCATTGGCTCTACTCTAAGGTATCGTGACAGACAATCAACTGCTACCAAAAGGTACTTAACATCACAATTGTATTTTGCAAGGTTGTCAAAGTATGCTAAATCCAATGACCAAATTTCATTGATATCTTTCACAATCACTTTAAGTCTGGGAAATTGCATTCGATTCGAGCGGTATTTTGTGAAGGACGGCTTGGTATCTAAATAAGACTTGACTTTTGCTAATGACAGTTTGCTGTGTTTTTGTAATCGTTTGGAGCTTCCAAACGATGCAGGACCTCTTGAGTAGAGTTTTTCCAATGTTTTTTTCTCAGAAGACGGAGAGAGACAACTTTTTCTGATTGGCCTATTTTTGATTTGTCGTTTCGTTTTTTTATCTTATTCTGCTGTGGTTGGTTTTGAAGTCTCGCGTCCAGTTTGCGGACTTTGTTGCGTTGGGATGAATTCTTGTTTGCTCTCATAGCTTTCCAATATTTGCTTGGCGTCAGTGCTTGAGACGAGTTTCGGCTCAAGTGGAAGAACTAACAAAATTCTTGAATAGGTCTCTTGATCAATTTTCTTGGTTGGCTGTTGCAAATTATACAAAAAAGTTGAAACTTTGCATCCGTGGGTTTTTTGTCAATGTAAATAGTGGACTCTCTTCCCCAATAGTTATTTGGTTTGATTGAAGAATGAAATCAAGTACTATTTCCGCACGTTTGATTTTGTGACTTTTTATTTAACGTTTTTCATCATCGACTCAAATGATTCAACTGTTGGTTTTTTTTCTGACAATTGGTTCCATTTTACTGTCAGCACTAGATGCCTCCGTTTTTCTTGCTCTTCAAATTTGGTTGGATCTGTTTGGACCACTCTTTCTGCTTTATTTACATCTCGTTCAATATTTTTTGGATCTGTTTGGATCACTCTATCCATTTTTTCCTACATCCTCTTCATTTATTAGCTTGTTTCGTTGCATGAGTGATAACTGAAAAGCTTTGTTTTTAAATAGTGGGTTTTCAAAAATTTCGCTCGTTTGGGGTTGCTTCGTTATAAACAAACGTTTTGGAATTAAAACGAACTCTTCTGTATGCATTATGGTTCGATCAAGTAAAAATAACACGAAAGACCAAACGTTTTTAACAGTTCTGATTTTCTACCAAGAATTCTTTTCTTTTCCTTCAAACCTGTTTGTTTGTATAATATTTTTCGAAATGATTTTTCGTGAGTTTCATTCAGTTTTTTATCAATCGCAACATTACCGTTGACTACGTTGAGAAAACATTTACAGAGAAATTGAATAAAGTTTTTAGAAGCTGTCTTATCAGTTGTTTTAAGTTGATGTCGCTTGACTGAAGCATTTGCCGCAGCATACATAGTTCTCTCTGTCTCATTTGTTAAATTTGTTATTACAGCTTTTCCACACTGTAAGTAGAAAACTGATGGTCCTGGAGGCACAATACGTCCGAAGTCTTTGGGTCTTAATCACGTAATAAATGACCAAAAAGCTGTTTGGTAGCCAGCTCGTAACTTTCTTTAAGAAATTGAGTGTTGTTAAGCTGTCGACCAATTAAACCAATTTGTTGAACGCCACCTGGTGATTTGAATAAGATAATGTGTGTTGTATTCAAGTCGATTGTTCTCGACCTGCCTTTTTGGAAAAAATTGTGCTCAACCGAATTAACACTTATATTTTTGTGACGAACTGCAGTCGCAAGTTTTGAAAGCTCTTTATCGTTAACAATTTCTTCGCATGAATCATCAAAAACAAGAAGACAGACTTCTAACTCTGAGATAATTCCAAAACATGCAAATTATTTAAACTGTATATTCAATTTTCTCTCTAAGGACTCAAACTTTAGTAGTTCGTGCTGATAGAAAAAAAAATTGATAGAAATTTAGATGAAAAAGGGTTATGTAGTAACACATAAAAATTCAATTCGGGTTTGCCACATCAAGATGGACCAGACACTGCCATAAAGAGTCAACCGCTTGTTGAGACAATTTTATTCATAGCCTTGAGTTTGGAAGTGCGTAACCAACTGTGCAAGAGAGGAGCGAAAACCAAAATGATGACTCCTCGCAATCCAATCGACAAAACACCAACTTGATAAGAGATACTGTAATAAGAAAAACTATAAAAAAGATTTCAGTAAAATAAACAACTTCTGATCGTGGCACTCTTGAATTGAAAAATCTCCAAGATCTCCTTTCCTGTTAATTCTCACCGAAATGTAAGTTTGTTATACCAGCCTCCGAATCAAACTGATTCGCAGTTGAACTCATTGTGAAAACGGTGTTTCCAAAATGAATTAACAAAATATTTATATTTCCAAATCAACATGAATATTAGTTTTGTTAGTCAACTATAAAAAATTCATAAGTTGTATAATGAGACTTTTTGTCCTCTTTTTTGTAAGCAGCTGTATAGCTTGCTTTCATGCCATACTCCATCCCGTAATACGTAACTGAATCCACACATCCTTGTTCCACAAGCTGTTCAATTTCTTTAGGTAGATTCTCATCGATCAGAGGCACTTGCAGTGGAACTGACCGCTTCGGCATAGGTAAAGGAGTTAGATTCCTTCTTTGCATTTTCTCTTTCATAGACTTGATACAGTTGAAAATATTCTAGAAGTGAGAGATATTTTTTGAAGGATTCTATTTCGGCTCCAGTGCATACAACTTGCTGTTTCCTCAAAACAGTTTGTCCCCGACTGTCAATTTTTTCTTCCTTGACTAGTGTAACAGTCAATTGATTTTCATCCGCTAAGCAACTGTAAGCGTTTAAGTTTGTAGACAAATTCACTTGGAGTACAGACGGTGCTCTCTTTTCCAATCGACGGCTGTTCATGGATCAGCCAGTAGGAGAACAATTGGGCCTTCTTCCTCGCACAATGTTTGTTTTTCTGTCGTTTTGGGCAAGTTGTTTAATGCAAGTCACAAATAGGGGTCTCCCGATAGAAACTCAAATGTTCAATTTTGGGGCATAACAAATCCTCAAGGTTTGTAACTTTTCTCTGAAGCAGTTTTCGCAACGTATCAGTTTTATCTACACCCTTCGCATAAAAATCTGATAGAAGAAATCGAAGCACTACACTCTGAAGAATTTGTTGTAATTAGCAATACGAATAATCTCCCTTCTCCCAATCCAAACCATGAAGATATTTTTAAATCCACTGATAAGATTTTTGTTCACTCAAAGTAAGAGAATTGAATGAGTGCGGAGGTGAGAATTTAAATTGTTTCCGTGTAGTTATTGCAAATTATGGCTAGTTCTTTCAAAATGAAACCAAATTTTTTGCTTTGGAAGTCTTCAAAGTCAAGAACAACCACTCTTGCCGTCACCATTCCAATCGATTGAATAAACGGTTTCTTAGTCTTCAAGTAAAAAAAAAGCAATACCAGTCACATGACTCACATATTCGTTTGTGACTGGACAGGGTAAAACGTATGAATAACCGGATCCCTTTTCACTGTACTCATAAACAAAACCGCAAGCGTCGTGAAGTATCGCATACAAACGCAAAACTTTGAAACTTTCGATATAAACGTCTAACGAAGAATTGTCAATCCCAATCAATCCACCATACGGTCTCAATTTCAATGCAATTTCCAAATTGAGGTCAGGATCCAAATTCAAACAAGTTGCTAAAGGTACAAAAATCTTTTACCGTATTGTGAATATTCTTTTTTCACTTTCTTGTATATCTCATGAATCCTATCCAAACCCACCGTAGCTATTGTTGTCATTGCGCACTACTTCAGAATTGATAATTTCTAGACAGTAACTGAATCCCCTTAATCCTTTTCAGTCAAGTCTTAGTAACAGTTCCCTCAACGGAGGGGGAAATGTTTGGTTAATAATTCGGCTGTCAGTGCATGTAAAAGTTATGGCTGTCCCTGCATGTAAAGGTTGGGTTGTTCTATCCCATGCAAAAGGTTGGGTTGTCATAGCGCATGTGAAGGGTTGGGTTGTCCTTGCCAATGCAAAAGGTTGGGTTGTCCTCAGGACAACCCTATCTCTTACATGGGAGGACAACCCCACTCGATCCTCCATGGTGTAAATGTTACTACTTACGTTTTTAAACGATTAAACCGTTTTCAATCAGAATTAAAAAGACCTAATTTAAATTTACAAATTTCAAAAAGAAATTTTACGACAAGTTTCAGCCAAAAATTTTATTGATTTTGATTGAAACAGACATGCCTTCTTTTCCTACAAAATACATGCAGTGAATACAAGCTCATCAATACCAGATTGGTTTGAGAACAATTTTCGGATATGCCTCTCCAATAGCTGTCCTAAAAGATCTGCCACTGCAGACTATAAAAAACGAGAACATACTGGATAAACTGATTTTTTTTATAGAGCAGTTTATTTGATCAGCAGTGTTTTCGCTGAGCACTACATCAAAATCTCCTTCTGTTATGGATCTTGCTGAGCACTGGATAACTTTCATGACTTTTTAGTGCCATTTGTGATCACTCCTCGTTTACTGATTTAACGATTGGAATAAGGGTGGATTTGTGATGAAATAAGGATGGACTTAGGGCGAAATTGCGAGCTGTCCACTTCGAGAAATTACGGTTGGAAAAACATAAGAATTGTGGTGAAATAAAAGTGGATTACTATTCGGCCGTCCAAAAATATTGATCATTCATAATGACCACCATTAAGCTTCTTGGCAAATCTATTGAAGCCATATATGGAGTTTATGGTAGCTTGGAAAGCTTATAGTTGACCATGGAAAACGTCAATTTTGCTAAATAAACTCTTAACCCAACCAAACATTGCACTTTGAGTTAAAACCAAACTCATCTGGACATTTGAAAAAAACACCCGGTATTTTGAAAACTGTATCTGAAACCACACATATTCATGGTGCCATTTAAAAACACAAAAGTCACCGTCAAAAATTCAAAAAAGTGAGGCAAACAGATTAAAGAACTATCATGAAAGAACGCACAATTGTGCATACCGGATTCTTGGAGACCATATAAAAACTAAAAGTAGAAATCTTGGCATCCATATCCAGATCATTGCCACATAAAAAGAAATATCCGCATGGCATCTATGAAATCACAAAACGGTTTTGGCATTCGGGGGGCATTTGGCACGCTACTTATGTTTACTATTTTCAATAGCGATATGCTTTCCAAAAATACTCGCTTCCAGCATCCAGAAAACTACAGCCTCATTAGTTTAGTCAGCCTATTAAACCAAGTGTTAGAACGGGTGGCGGGAAACTTAGCTGACGTGAAACTCGGCCGAAACTGTTGAAAGTATGCAAACTTGAAGAACTATTTGCTGAATTATTTTTTCAAAACTCCCGGTATCTTGGAAACCATATCTGAAACCACTATTAATCATGGTGCCGTGTAAGACCAGAGAAGTCACACTTACAAATTCAAAAAATAAGGCAAACAGTTTTAAAACTATCCTGAAAGAACGCACAATTGTGCATACCGGATTCTTGGAGACCATATAAAAATTAAATATAGAAATCTTGGCAACCATAGCACGATCATTGCCACATAAAAAGAAATTTCTGCATGGCCTCTATGAAATCACATACGGTTTTGGCATTCGGTGGGCATTTGGTACGCTACTTCTGTTTACTATATTCAATAGCAATATGCCTTGAAAAAAATCTCGTTTCAAGCATCCAGAGAACTACAGCCTAATTAGTTTAATCGGCCTATTAAAAGAACTGCCGGAACGGATGTCGGGAACGTTGGCTTGCGTGAAACCAAGCCATAAATGATGAAAGTAATAAAACTTGCAAAACTAAATGCTAAAACAATTAACTAAGAAAAAAGTTTTAAAAAATAAAGGCACCATTACTAATGAAAAGAACGCATTTTTAACCAGGGGCACGCCTCACCGGCAAGTGGCAGTCGATATGAAACTATCACAATCAAACAATTTACCACAACCGAAAATGTTACTCTTGCAATAACATTTGCGCTCAAATCTTTTGGTTCAGAATCTCGGTTTGGCTATAATCGGTTGTTGTTCCTGCCGCTTCATATTCACGATACGTCTTGAAAGATCTACGATTAAACGAATCTTAAGTTTTCTTAAAAATTCGTTCTAATAGCACAAACTTATTTTGTTTTCTAAACAGTCATTCTCCCATCCAATTGAACAAATATATATCAAAAATATGGAAAGACTAGGCTCAGGAATCTCATAGTTCAAGGTCTCTCACTAAAATTTGTATTAAGAAAATAGCAAAGATTGAGGAAAAAAGATCAGGAAAGATTTTCCCGAATCTGTGCTCTTTTATAGTTCAATTTTTGATGAATATATAAATGATGACATATATAAATGATTTACTTACATTTTTTGGCTTACGATTTAAACATAATGACAATAAGGAAAAATCTTGATATTTATTTTATGAGTTTTAAAAAAGTACACCAATTGTTGCAAGTTATAAGTCCACTTTCATAAAGTAGAATAACGGAAACAAAAGTGAGTGTATAATTCCAGGGAAACTGTATGAGTTGCTTCTATCAAAAATTCTCGATGTAAATGAAGCAGAAGAACTTCATTCTGATATTGATACCATTAAGTTCATATTAAACCATCAATGTGAAGTTTCTCAATTAGTTAATTTGTTATACATTATTCTACGGTTACACAGTTTTACGTTGATTTACAAATCAAGTCATTGAACAATCAAAAATTGAAATAACTGAAATCTGCAAACTTCCGAGAAAATTTCTGTTATTTTTTTTCCAAAAAAAATTTAATGATTTTCAAATGAATTTTGCACCAATTTTTTTCCCAGGAAATACATGCAGTATTTAAGTTTTAGAACAAAATTGAGGCAATGCTCGATAAAAACAAAAATAGCAAAAGCTTAATACTTGCAGTAACTATAAATCTGCCTGCCTGGTTAACCTTTGCACACTAAAAAAGACAGCGTGGTTGGTAATCCTTGGTTCATACTGCAAAATCATTTTGAAGATAGTGACGTCATTCTTTACATGGAGAGTTGATCATTGTGATTGCGAGCACGACATTGCTGGCTTGTATTTTAGTAAGTAAATCAAGCAATCCAAACAACTATGGAAAATTTGCACCACGCAATTCAAAAAAGATTGGAAATAATTTAAGAAAACTTATAAATTATTAATTATTTTCCAAAAATTTGTAAATGTTTACAAATAAATTATCCATTATTTTGTCGACAAGATTAGTCTTCACACGGCCCAAGATTTCATTTTTAATACACTTCTAATTAGATGAAAAAATAGTAGTGCTACTTTTGTCTTTTTTACAATCTTGTCTCTGTTTGCTACTTATTTAGGAAATGCTTGGCCAGGAACTGATTTCAACGAACTGTTCTTGTTACTTCAGGAGGTGTAATTGTAAAAAAACCTTCTGATAAGTAAAAGAAACAGTTTGTAGAAATCAGGCACTATGCTGCCCTGCCCGAGCGAAACTCCAAAAAAACAGGAGGAGGAAAAACAACCCGAATCATACGGGAAATTTTTCAAAAAATTTAGTTGAAAACATGATTTTAGTAAATTTTTGACACAATTTAATATTTAACATAGGAGTTTTTAGCTCTTCTGCTCTCGCCATTCAGCCAGGTAACTAAACAAAGAATTCAAAACCTTGCAAAATTCTTGCATGAAGAACACATATTCTTGCAAAGATCTTACAAGGTAAATGGAAGAAAAATGTATTATCCTGCAAAAATCATTGCAAGCTTCTTGCAAATATTTATTAATATTTTGATCATAACGGTACACGAGAAGTGCGAAAAGAAGATTGTTACTGAAATAAGTTTGAGATACCAGTCCAATGCGTCTTCTGGTCAGACCATTTTCAAACTCTCAGTTGCGCATCGAGTGCCGGAATTACATGGTCTCTATAACCTTTAAAATCAGAAGAAAAGTCAAGGCGGGCATTTGGCATGCTACTTTTGTTCATGATATTCAATAGCACAATACACTTTACATCTCGCTTCTAGCATCCAGAGAAGTACAGCCTAATTAGTTTGCTGAGCCCATTAAACCAAGTGCTGCAACGGGTGTCGGGATTGCTAGCTGACGTGAAACTATGCCAAAAAAATTTAAAGTAAGAAATTTTGAAAATCTAATAGCCGAAACAATTAACTAAGCAAAAATGAGCAGAAAATGCAAGCTCTATTACAAATGAAATAAACGCATTGTTAAGCCAGGTTGCTCCTCATCGGCAAGTGGGACTCCATAAGAATCTATCATAATTGATCGAATTACTACAAACGAGCTATGATTCAATCTTAGGGCACCCCCTTCACTTTGATGACATATGTAAATGATCTACCATTATTTTTTGCTGACGATATAACCATAGTGACAATGAGGAAAAATCCAGATACTCAATTTACGAGTTTTAAGGAAGTACACCAGTTGTTGCAAATTATAAGACCACTATTAAAATTTAGAATAACGGAAACAGAAATCAGGGTCTAATTCCAGGGAAACTGTATGAGTTGCTTCTATCAAAAATTCTCGATGTAAATGAAGCAGAAGAACTTCAATCTGACATTGATACCCTTAAGTTCAGATCAAATCCAATGTGAAGTTTCTCAAATAGTTATTTTGTTTTATATTATTGTATGGTTATACAATTTTACGTCGATTTACGAATCAAGTTTTTGAATACTAAAAAATTTGACCTAACTGAGATCTGCATACTTCGAAGAAATATCTACACAAACAAAACTTAATGTTTTTCAAATGAAATTGTATGCAATTTTTTTTACCGAAGTACATGCAGTAAATTCTCTCGCTTGTCAAAACTTGCCTAGTTTTAGAACAAATCTGAAGCAACGTTGGCTAAAAATAAAACCAGCAAAAGCTTACCTCTGGATATTACTAAATTTTACACTTTGCTTTACAACGGTATTTCAGAATGCTTGAAAATTACCTTGAATATGTATACGCATGATTTTGAGAACTTAAAGAATACATCTAAAACCTTGCTGTGGAACCTGATTTAATTCTGAATGTAACAATGATCAATAATTGGTTGCGTTTCTAGCAACATTCATAGTTCTTGCAGTGATTTGTTTCATAAGACATTATTTTTAATTAGTGCATCTCAGGATAAGCTAAAAATTGTTGATCTGACTAAGCAATATCTGATTTGAGCATCTATCACACTGAAACCGTTTTTTTACAACGAGTTAGGATAAGAATTGTATATTTGGGCGATGTATTTTGTTGAAGTTCTCGCTTTTTTTGTGCTTCTTTTTTCACTATGGAAGGCCTTAAGCCAAACTATATTAAATTGTGGATTTTTTTCCTTTCAGAACGATAGAAAACCAACACTAAACATGTGATCGAGACTGCAATCAAGACCTCTCAAATCTTGACTAAGACTTGCTTAAGACTTGCCAACGCTTAAGATTTGATTCAAAACGTGTCACGTCTGAAAAGTGAATCGATCAGAGATCTGATGCAGCACTGATCTGAGACATGTAACTTCACTGAATCAGTAATGACAGACACTTGACGTTCAGTTCAACAGTTCCGGGCTCGTTGTTCAACAGAAGTTATATTTAAACAGGACGTGAGAAAAAGAAAGTTTCTTAACCTAGGTTGAGATCCAAGATCAGCGTGGCAAGCATTAAAAGAACAAAGTAAAGCAGCATAACCATCCTTTCATCATGTTAAGTGTAAAAAACCAGAAAAAAACTGTTGAATACTTTGAAATTGCACGCTATTTTTGCCTCATTGCAAACCAAACCCTTTGAGAAAAAGTAACGCTCATAGATTTTGTCTCAGATATTTGTTAGAAAAAAGAGCCAAAAAAACTGGTACCTTTTTAGAAATCCTATAAAAAATCTCGAAATCGATTTATAGGTTTCTAATTGGTACACATAGTTACTGAGCTCACGAACCTTGCTTGCTGAGACAATGTTTTATGTGTTATATGTTGTTTAAGCCCCTTATGGGCATTTTGAAGTATGTTTGGAGGTCATTTTTTACGTTTTAGAAAGCTTTTCATAGCTATGTTGGTCTTGCAAGAGCGTTGTTTTTCTGTCTGGAAGCTTTCTGGAGCGATGGATGCCTGGCAAGAGTCTTACAAAGTCAACGGTTATCTGGTAAGAATATTATAAGAACAACGGTTATCTGCTAAGAATCTTGCAAGATTAACGGTTATCTTGTAAGAGTCTTGTAAGAGCCCTTACAAGATGATGCATAATCATACCAGAGTCTTACAAGAGTCTTGCAAGATCTTAGCAGATAACCGTCCCAATTTGACTAGGGTAACAACACGGCTCGAGGTAGTCTGTGTGTAGCGTAGCAATATATTCCAAGATTTGTCTAAAGTTTACTAAAAATAATTTTGCTCTGGTTGAAAAAAAATTTGTTTTCCACAAACAGCACGGAGAGGTTTAATTTTATAGAGCACTTTTGAGTAAGTTTTTTGTATTGCAGAAAATTGTTATACATTTTTCCAAGGCCTATTTTGATTTAAAATACCAGCCCTTAAGTGTTATGTTACCTTTTTTGCAATAATAAACTCATTTTCCGGGAAAAGTTATGTTCATTAAGGAAGACAGATTTAAATAGGAAAAGTGAAGTGCTGAAAAAAAATAACTTGGTAAAACAGCAAACTTTTTATTGAATGAATAAAAAAATAAAAAGCAATGGCAACTTGAGTGTGAGAAACGTATGCACTGAAACATGCTAACAAATAACTGTTGGAAGAATTGAATTGCTTGTTTGCGAATTGAAAGCGATAACATAATGATTTTTAAGAATAAAAAATCGTCATTTATCAGACCAATAATCAGAAATCAGATTCAAAGATTGTATCACGACTTCGTCGTTCAGGCAAAAATTTTGCCAATATATATCTTTATTTAAAGTGTTGAGCAGTAGAAATTCTGTTAAATTAGTTTTTTTAGCATTTTTAGTCACAATAACATACGCCAAAAGGATTTCATTTTGTTCAGTGAAAATTGAAAGAAAAACTTCAAGAGTTGTCATTTCTGATAGAAAAAGTTACCGGTCATCATGAGAACTACAGTCTTTTGCAAAATGCGTCAAAGCTCCCATGAACTTCATTTCGACCAACTAAGTAATTGAGACCATTTTGAGAGAATAGTTTTTAATGTTATACTGACTATAAGGAAAATGTATTTTCAGTATCCGTATATATTCGTATAGAGAATGTATTCGATTTTTTTTAATATCCCATCTCTTAAACTTTTTTTTCCAAGTTTTACTTTTGATTACAAAACCACAAGTATTACAAATAAGCAATTATCAGAGTCAAATTTGACGTTTCATGTAGAAAAAAAATTCTACTGTGTTAATTATTTAATTGTGCTGCTGTGTTCATATAAAGTAAAATCATACAGATAAGCCTTGAATATCTCCAATGACTGAAAGTTGTTATATTTAAGCCGCCTAATAACTTTTATGTCAAGATAAAGATCAGGAAAAGATAAAAAATATAACATTTATAAAACTTTAACAATGGATTTCATTGCCTTTTTTTTGTAATTAAGTCGCCTAATAACTTTTATGTCAATATAAAGATCAGGAAAAGATAAAGAATATAATATATATAAAAATTTAACAAAGGATTTCATTGTCTTTTTTCCAATGTTTTTTATCCTGACTGTTTCTCTGAAAAACCTCATATTCGAACAAATATTTGACCTTTTTGTTCAAAAAAATGTGTTTTCGTTTGTGATAATAAACTTATATAAACTAGCATACCTATAAATTACCAGTCTATTAAACTAACTCGTATGCAATTGACATAAAATTAGCAATTGTTCAAATGTTCGAAATCTGAGAGCAGCAACGAAAACAAGAAATACATAGATCAGTTTTTGTCTGTATGACGTTTTCAATTACTTCTGCCTTCTGTTTTTTTGTTTATCAAGGGATATGATTTCAATTTTTCTAATACGTTATAAAATTGGGAAAATAAGACCGGAAGAAACGGACATTATGTTTTCGTTTGTTTCAGAAGGTCACTGGCAAAATTGGTTTTAAACTAAATTGATTTTCAAAGAAGTTTTTTTTTCAAAAATAAGTATCTAGAAAAAGAGATAGGTGTCGGGAAGACCAGCACAAAGAGAACAGAGAAAAAGAGCTTAATAACTAGTTGTTCTTAGAACTGCTTTCTGTCTTTTGAGTTTTTTTTTATTGGATGCTCAAGAAAACATTTTCATGGCGTTCATTAATTACAGATTTTTCATTATTCAATAAAGTTTTATTAAAAGAATAACCCTAAAGAAAATATAATAAATCAAATCACAATCTACCTCGGTTACCTCTTTTCGCCCATGGGTAAAGTTTGTGTTTTTAACGAAATCTCAAACGTAAGTTATATAATCTAAAGAAAGATGTTCTTCTTTTTTCTTTACGTTACATAAACAAAAACAAACAACTTCAATCAAGAAAAAGAAGCTGCTCTAGACTATACATCATTGCTTTTAAAAAGTGTTGGACAGATTAATGTAACACTCCTGGATTGGCAATAATCACTGACTACTATTTATTGTAGCTTTCTACACTTGATGACAAAAACGCTTAATTTGCTACCACAGCATAAAAGACGTCACAGCTATACGTTAGTTCCAGCAAATCATGGCAGTGTTTTTGAGATGCAAAGGACAGCTGCCTATAAAGTAAAGAAGATTAAAGTTCGCGGCACCAAAAATTTTTTGTTTCTTACCGGATCACGCAAAAAAAAGTGCTTATCCAAAAAAACTTGAGAAAAAACTGGAATTCGTCAAGCTACGGTGAAGTTGCATTTTTTCAGAAGGTTAAAATCCATAATAGATTACCATAGGTAATTCAGCGAGAACCTTCAAGTTCAGCAAAGTTACACCATCAAGTTCTATTTGTTGATTGTAATTTGAAATATAGGCCATAAAATTTTCCATTTTTCTCCATACAAGAATTTTTTGTGTTGTAAAAAAAATTGTTCTGAGCTTATAAGTTGTTGAAATTGCCAATAGCAGAAAAGATAATCAGAAATGATTTGTGCATAGCTTTAGGCTACTCAACAAAATTATATACATTATAGGGGATATTTTCCACAGTTTCAAGCTACCTCTAACTTTTACGATGAAGGAACAAATTGTCAATTAGATTGTTGATTTCTTTTGATATGAAAAATTGTAACTCATTCTCCAGTTTGTCAATGTTCTGTTTTTTACCACATTTCGTGCAAAATTATCCAATTAAAAAGTGATCGGCGGCCTTTGAATTGAACGTTGAAAATGTCAAACTTTAACTCTGTACGTGTTTGAGTTAATTGAGTTGAGAAAACCGAGAGAAATTGTTTGAGCCACGTAGAGATGACGATTAATAAAAAATGACCCCTCAGTTAGTAGCATAAAGGTCCGTAAAGTATTTATTGAAAGAATTTTATCAGCCGGGCCGCTGAATTTTGGCAAAATTATGTATGATAAGCGGTAACGAGTGTTGACAAGTTAGATAACTCACCGCAACTTCCTTAAAAAACCTTACAAGAACAGCGAACTTAGATATCTAAATTCAACTCATTCGCCAAAAAATATGTAAAAAATGGGGATTTTTCTAACTTGTCAACGCTATTTACAGCTCATTGTACATAACAGCGCTTTTAAGCGTAAATCATACATAATATCGCGTACATAGGGGTAGATTCTACATAGTTTTGCGTTTCTAAGCGTAGATCGTACAATATTTTGCATTCCTAAGCGTAAATCTTGCTCAGTTTTGCGTCTTTTAGCGCAGATCTTACACAAATTTACCATTTCAACGCGTTGCTCCCATTTTTAAACGCATAGACCTCTGTCTTTGAAATTTGAACCACAGACTTTTTGAATGTTTGAGTCTTTTTCTGCCATTGTGCCGCAGTACCCCAATTTAAATTAGCACTTGATTCTTTAGAAAACGGACTCAAACATCACATTTAGGACCTTACTTAACTTTGAGTCGGCGAGAGTATATATGACACAATTTTAGCGTTTATAAGCGTAGATCTTACAAAAATTCACAGGTCAATCTTTGGCGCTGAACATACAAATTTTGGGGTTCAATTTAGTGTTGATCTCACAAAAATTCTACTTTGATTTAAACTTTTTGATTCTCGGAGTTGAACAGTTACTCAGTATCTAATATACAGTATTTGCAAACTGATGGTAGTATTCAAACCAGAAATGTCATTCCGAGAAGTTTTTTTTCCAGTAACTGAGCCTCGTCGTTTTTCAGAATAAACTGTTGCCCACCGATATATCCCCCATCACCTACCTACCCCACCCAACCCAAACATCCACCCCCACTCCGCCTAACCTACCTATCCCAACCCCCACCCCCTACATCATGCATACCAATGGCGCCCACAAAAATTATCCCCCAACTCACGTCAGATCTACCCCCCCCCCCCACCAAACTACCTACTTTACTTACCTTTGCCTCACTTATCACCTCTCCCCTGAAACGCTTTTTCCTTCCACCAGCCGCCTTCCCCATAAGCTATCCCAATATACCCAACTATCCTCTGCCCACCTACCAAAACAAAAACGCTATCTATATGCTCTTTTTGCTAAGAATTTCACCAGTATGTACAATCTAGATCTTCGCTCGAAAACGCAAAATTACGTATTATCAGCCCTAAAATTAACGCAAAGTTTTTTAAGATCTAAGCCTGAAAACGTAAAACTGCGACAAATCTGCGCTCAGAAACCATAATACCTTCTTTTAGATGCTCCACGCGTAGATCTTACAAAATTCAATGCCTTGATCACCCGTACCTTACCTCCAGAGTAGATCAGAGCTGGAACAGAGTAAATTCAGGAAAACTCTCAGAGCTGGATCAGAGTCTGATCAGGTCACTTTTTAGGCTTGACAGAGTAGCTCCAGAGTAGAAGTATGCGGTTACACTTGACAGAAGAACTCCCAGAGTAGCATTACTCTGGGCTATCCTTGACAGAGCTGGGCCCATAGCAGGCCTACTCTGGGACAACTCTTGACAGAGCTGGCCTACTCTGGGACAACTCTTGACAGAGCTGGCCTACTCTGGGATAACTCTTGACAGAGCTGGCCCAGAGTAGGCCTACTCTGGGACAACTCTTGACAGAGCTGGCCCAGAGTAGGCCTACTCTGGGACAACTCTTGACAGAGCTGGCCCAGAGTGGGCCTACTCTGGGATAACTCTTGACAGAGCTGGCCCAGAGTAGGCCTACTCTGGGACAACTCTTGACAGAGCTGGCCCAGAGTAGGCCTACTCTGGGACAACTCTTGACAGAGCTGGCCCAGAGTGGGCCTACTCTGGGATAACTCTTGACAGAGCTGGCCCAGAGTAGGCCTACTCTGGGACAACTCTTGACAGAGCTGGCCCAGAGTAGGCCTACTCTGGGACAACTCTTGACAGAGCTGGCCCAGAGTAGGCCTACTCTGGGACAACTCTTGACAGAGCTGGCCCAGAGTAGGCCTACACTGGGACAGCTCTTGACAGAGCTGGCTCAGAGCAGGCCTACACTGGGGCAGCTCTTGACAGATCTGGCTCAGAGCAGGCCTACACTGGGACAGCTCTTGACAGAGCTGGCTCAGAGCAGGCCTACACCGGGGCAGCTCTTGACAGAGCTGGCCCAGAGTAGGCCTACTCTGGGAGAACTCTTGACAGAGCTGGCTCAGAGCAGGCCTACTCTGGGACAACTCTTGACAGAGCTGCCTCAGAGCAGGCCTGCTCTGGGACAACTCTTGAGAGCTGGCTCAGAGCAGGCCTACTCTGGGACGATTCTTGAGAGCTGGCTCAGAGCAGGCCTACTCTTGGACAACTCTTGACAAAGCTGGCTTAAAGGAGGCCTACAATGAGACTACTCTGAAGAGAAAGATCCCAGAGTACCACTACATTTCACAGAGTAGCTACAGTTCTCTGGAGAAGTTTTCTAGAACTTCATTGTGATATAGCTTTTACAATAGTTCCAGAAAAGATAGGAATAGTTTGGAAAAGTTTTCGAAAAAAACGAAAGATTTAAACTTCAGATTCATTCAATATCTTTTACAGGTCAATTGGATTTTTCTTGTTCTGATTTGTTCTTTTAATTTTGCAGTCAACATTTTTGAAGTCATTTGCTTAAAAAGAATTGGATTTGTGTTTGGATTCTTGAGCTGCGGCATTTTTTTGAATCATTTCTTGGTCAATTTGTAACCAGTTTCTTTTAATTTTGCAGTCAACATTTTTGAAGTCATTTGCTTAATGAAAAGATAATGCGAGCTATGTTTACTAGATTTTCTCAGCTTAATAAAAAAATGAAAGTAAAACTGCAATTGTACAAAATTACTGAATTTAGAAAAATGTTTTAACTATTCACAAAATAACGTCAGAACGCAATAAACATAAAATCAACAATAATGTCATCTTCATGAAATAAGACAGAACGAAAATCAATTGAAATATCAACTTTATAACCAAACAAAATTGAGTCAAATTTGAACGCTGTCTTTCACTCCATTAGAAACACATTACTATTTGTCATGAAATTCCTGTCTCGCCATTGCATAGACAACAAGTGCTTTTCGACGAGAATTGTTGAATGTTTTGTCAGTTTCCGTAAACACGTATAATTCTGTTTGATTGTCGAAAAACACGTGCGCCCACATTTGAGGTAGAATTGCGTTTTTTCGTGACAACTTCTCTCCCAGTATGATCCCTGTGTCTCCTCCAGTGTTTCGGATTTTCAGAAAAGGGACAAGCTAAGGCCTTAAAAGCCATGAGAATCCCAAAATTTTTATCACATACGCAAAACAACAATCAACAACAACAACAAAATTTCTGTGGCCAAAAAACCACGAGAGTCAGCTTAGCTTTAGAGGTCGTATTGAAAGAAACTATGAGGTCCTTAAACCAGTAAGGTCTCCGATTACCAACAACAGCTTTTGACACCAACTCTAATGCCAAAGAAGCAATGAGAGTCAGACGAAAACTCTACAAGTGTTCAAGATAAAGAACTCTAAGGCCTTAAAGCCAGGAGAGAAAGAGACTCAAGTTCAGCTCTGAACAATAGCTCTGTGGCCAAATAACCACGAGAGCCAGATTTTATGGTTTTATTTTAAAGCCTCAAAGCCCGGAGAACTCTGGAGACTTAAATTTAACTAAAAACAAATTTCTGTGGCCAAATAACCACGAGAGTCAGCTTAGTTTAAAATGTCGCATGAAAGCAACTCTGAGTCCCTTAAACCAGCAAGGTCTCCTATTATCAACAACAGCTTTTAACACCAACTCTAATGCCGAAGAAGCAATGAGAGTCCGACGAAAATTTTGCTAGTGTTAAAAATAAAGAACTCTAAGGCCTTAAAGCCAAGAGAGAAAGAGACTCAAGTTCAGGTATGAATAATAGCTCTGTGGCCAAATAACCACGAGAGCCATATTTTACGGTCTTATTTCAAAGCCTCAAAGCCCGGAGAACTCTGCAGACTTATATTTAACTAAAAAAAATTCTGTGGCCAAATAGCCACGAGAGTCAGCTTAGCTTTAAAGGCCGTATTGAAAGCAACTCTGAAGTCCTTAAACCAGTAGGGTCTCATATTATTAACAACAGCTTTTAACACCAACTCTAATGCCGAAGAAGCAAAAATAAAGAACTCTAAGGCCTTAAAGCCAGGAGAGAAAGAGACTCAAGTTCAGGTATGAATAATAGCTCTGTGGCCAAATAACCACGAGAGCCAGTTTTGATGGTCTTAGTCAAAAGCCTCAAAGCCCGGAGAACTCTGGAGACCTAACTGTAACTAAAAATAAATTTCTGTGGCCAATTGATAGTCAGACCAAAACTTTTCTGGTGATCAACATTGGGAACTTTAAGGCTTCAATGCCAGGAGAGCTATAGTGACTGAGACCGGGGTTTGGATAACAACTCTGTGGCCAAATAAAGACAAGAAACAAATTTGAAAGTCTAAGGTTTAAAAAACAAGAGAGTTCTCTTATATTTTTATCAAATAGCAAAAATCTCAGTTGGAGTACAAAATAGTGAATTGTTCAATTGACATGTCTCAAGTTTAAACAATCATTACAAGTTAACAGAATTGGAAACTGGAAAACAACTTTAAAAATTTAAGCTTGGTTGGTCAGTTTTTGATTTTCAAGAGTGATCAAAGGAAGTGCACAGTTTTATGGCAAGCGAGTCAGCTGAGTTTTGCATTTTGACACGAAAAACTTTTCGAAGGCTGTTAGCACTAACAAGATTTTCGGTCTTCGTATTCTGTAAACGATACAGAATACCTTTGACGGGACCAATTTCCTCAACAATTTTATGCAACTCGATGACTGCGTTGGTCCTGAAATTGAGCGGCTCCTCTGGTAAGGAAACGAAGTACATAATTTGCCCAAATTTCACTTCACCTTCGACGGAAAAAGACACAAAACTGTTACAATCACCAGACATTGGTGCGCGAGAGTAGCATGGAGAATCAAAATAGACGTTATTCACTTTCTGTCTATTGAAAAATGTGGCGCCAAAATAGAGATCTCGGCCTTGCTTTAGAGACGCTGTCTCCTTCATAGCATGATGATAACTTGAATCATCTTCAATATCTTGTCCCATTAGGTTGAGCCAATGATTCTTAAGAAAATCGTTTTTTAATTTTGTGTCATATAGCCAATGGATTTGTAATAGTCTACGGCATATTATTTCAACTTCATGATGAGAACCGGAAAAGTTTTCGCCCAGTACTCTATTAGCGGACTCAAAACTCATTGCTGAGCATGTAAAGAGTGGACCAAACCTTTTAACTTGGTGGCTGAGATGGCGGAGAGAATGAGTGTTGATTGTTTCAATTTTTTCGTTTCCTCCAAAAAAGTTTACAATTTTTCTACAGAAACAATCCAGAAGTTTTTCAGCCTGTTCAACATTTGCACTTTCACTGGACTCGAGAAGAAGTCTCACGCCAAAGACAAAATTAAGCAAATCTTCGTAAATGTTTGGCAAAAGTAAGTCATAGAAAAGAACAGGCGCTATATAGAACATCCAGTTAAAAAATTCATTGGCTTTGAATTGCCCCATTTCCTCTAGACAACGAATTTTCCGCGAATAAGCAATCATCTCTCTTGGACACGCTAATTGCTTCACTGTTTCATTTAGCGAAATACGTGAAGAAAAATCAAGTAAAGTACGAACACGCTTTAGGATCTCCGGGAAAACTCCAAGTAGCACGCAGTGCATGTAGTCAACGGGAGCTGCCAAGGGTAAGCCTTCTAATATCAGCGAAAATGCACTTCGTCCTTTCACTCCCACAACATTGGCCACTGTATCTTTACCAAACGACTCAGCGTATTTCACATAATTGTCGTGGATGTTAGGTTCGCGTATTTTCCCTTCCTGAAGATACGGATAATACGCATGAGTACGACCAATAGTAACACCCTCTGCTTCACAGTAATGGCACCCAAAAAAACCATTGAATTTAAACATGTTGAGAATGTGACCTTTGGCACATAAATCAGCAATGAGAAGTATACATTTGAACTTCACAAAAATCGAGATCTCATTGCAAACGGGAACTTCAACTTCCGAGACCAACTCTCCGCGCAACAGGGGAACGATTAGATCCCAATTGGGGGTTTCTGCACCAACATGTAACGCTGCTAAGACAGTATTTTTGCGAGCTGTTCGAAGAATAGGAGGAAGATCAACAATTTGCATCCAAATTGGCCATAGTTCTTTTTTGAAAGATGATTTTTTAATATTTACACCATCAGTAGATAGAATCAAACTTAATTGGACTGAATTGTTTCTAATTTTTGCTATTGGAGCTGTATTTGAATTTAAATCGCTTTCTGGATATCGTTCTCTGTAGGAGGCATAGTTGAAAATTTGGTCAAAATTCCTGCATACAATATCACCAAGTTGGAAGCGAAAATTCAACACACAGAAACAACTATTCTCAACTTTTATCAAAGCCCTCGCGGAAGACTCAAAGTTTGACTTCATCTTTTTAATGAAAGATGAACCAGAGGGTAAACAGTTATCACTCGGAAGTAGGGCTTTCACTGTAGAAAAAACTAGCTTAGAACCTTCGTCAGACAAATGTAGTTTAGAACACAGCATTTCAAGCAGTTTACATGCATCAGAAACTTCAACAACACTGCCAGCAAAAAGTTTTTCACTGATTGCATCTTCTTCATTGTTTATTAATGACATACTGTCTTGAGCGCAAACTGCAGATACTGAGCAGTCAAGTGCACACGGGAATATAGCACAAGGAGAAGACACTCGCGGTACCTCTAAAATGAAGCTGCGAGAATCATCACTCAACAATGCGCATTGTTCTACATTCTGAATTGGAGCAACGAAACTGTCAACATTTGTTTCAAGAACTTCAACAAAAGGGTCTGCAAAAGTTGCATCATTATTTTTGTCACTTGCAATTTCCGTTGAATCAAAATCCGTAAAACTTATGGGAGCGAGAATTTTAGGTTTGGCATATAAATCGTTACTGAGTCTCACAAGATGATTTCGACGCAACCTCTGTTTTTTCCGCTTCGGTTGTGCACATAGCTCATTACTTTCAATAAGAGCTTTTAAGCAAAATTCCTCTATAAAAATTGTCAAAAGTTCTGAGAAAATCAAATTTGCATTTTCCGTAATTTTTTCGCAAGTTGCACAACGACATTGATTTTGTTCAAAGAAGTCGGCGCCGTACTTCACTAAAATTTCCTGCCCACAAAAAATGCGTTTCTTTGTTTTCAGTTGCACGATACCAGTTATACTGGAAAAGTCGTAGTCGCAATTTGGCGAACAGTCCGAATTCACAAATCTTATTGGCCCAACAAGTAATAAGTTTTCTCCAGTTCTTTCCGACCGCATAACTGACCAGTCTGTGACACCATCTGGAATTGGTCTCACAAAACCAATTGGTTTACCGCGAAGAACTGTGTTGACAGCTAGAGCCTCTTTTCCGCAATACATTAAACGATACCCTTCATACTTATCGTAAGCGATGTGAAAATCAGGTTCCAACGACCCATACGCATGGCAAAGTTTTTCATAAGTGTCCTTCCAAGCATTTTCGGTTGAAATTCTCTTATTGAAAATTCGCTCAGACAAAGGCCTAACTAATTCTTCAGCTGATCTGAATTCTGTTTCAACGTATCTTTTTACCGCAAACAAATCGCATTGTGCCAAAATTGGCCAGTCAACTTTCTTTGACAACATATCTTAAAAAAAATTTTAAAATGATGACTCTCTCAGACGAATGTAAATATCAATGTCAAGAAAAATTAGTTTTTCTATGAACAATCCTTTAAAAAATAAGAACAACAAATGAGATTGCATATGAGATGGAAATCCCATATTGAGGCAAAAATCTTTCAAAAGCAAAATCATACAAAAGCAAGCAAAAACGTAACACAAAAGAAAGCTTACCAAAGCAACATTAACAAACATGTTAGGACCGGCGACGTTATAGATAAACAACGCTAGCAGTAAAATACAACTATATTTAATATACAGAAGCAAACAAGACAACTAATGATATTGCACATTGGAAAGAAAGCACATGTTTAACGCAAATTAGACAAAAATTTTCCATATAGAAAACGTAACAGAAAGCATTTGGAGAACAAAAACAAAGGTAATATGTCCATCGACTTTAAGTTTTCACAAAACTTGTTAGGACCGGTGACGTTATAGTATAAACAACGCTAGCAGTAAAATACATAACTGTATTCAATACACAGAAGCAAACAATACAACTAATGATATTGCACACTGGGTGGAAAGCACACGTTTAACGCATATTAGACAAAAATTACTTAGTGTCCATATAGAAAACTTAATAGAAAGCATTTGGAGAAACAATAACAAAGGTAATATGTCCATCGACTTTAGAGTTTCCACAAAACTTGTTAGGTCTGGCGACGTTACAGAATAAACAACGCTAGCAGTATAATACATAACTGTATTTAATAAACAGAAGCAAACGAGACAGCTAATGATATTGCACATTGGGTGGAAAGCACATTTTTAACGCAAATTTGACAAAAATTATTTAGTGTCCATATAGAAAACGTAACAGAAAACTTTCAGAGCAACAGTAACAAAGGTAATTTGTCCATCGACTTTAAAGTTTCCACAAAACTTGTTAAAAAAATTTTTATCACATACAGAAGCAGGAGAACGAGCGCCAATACTAAACTTTTGAAAGCAAGATACAATGGGCAAGTTAGCGGAAATGGAAATCGATCACAACAGTTTTCTTCAATTTTGACCGGAGTCGTTTCCTGCGCTTCTTCGCTCAACAGAACGCAACTCATTTCCCAGATTGTTTAGACTTGTCTTCGCCAACTCATACATTCCCAGCCACTTATCGTCGTATTTTCGTCGGAACAAATCTAAACAATAAAAAACTAAAATTTATCAAAGACTGAAAATTACCAAAGACTAAAAAAAATACCAAAGACTAAGTGCTCTGTACAGATTCACTTTTTAGCAAAAACTGAACGCGACAAGATTGAGAATTTAGAGACAAAAAACAAGCAAAACTCAACCTTTCAAATGAGTTTTCCGAACAGGTGAAAAGTCTTCCCGTGAGTTTCCTTGCCTCGACCTTTTGGGAGACAGTAGATGCTCCATAATCTCATCTTTTGTCCAAAGCTTTTTAGTAGCATTTCGCGCCAGAGCTTGAGGCGTAGTTCCTTCAACTTTCATTAGATCTTGACTCGGACCTTTGAGTATAACCAACGCCTCGTCTCCCTCCTCAGGTTTTTTTGGCTCCGGCCAGAGAACTCCCATCTTTGCAATTTGGGAGCTCTGAAATTACACAAAAAAAATACAATTCTAAAGTTAGAGATCATCAAAAACTGAGGAGATAGAAATATTGCAGAAAAAGTAGTATATCAAAGTGTAAACAAACCAAGAACTTCAGTTGATTCGAAAACTGCTGCAACTGATTGTAATTTCGGTTCGATAAACCCTGTACACTGTTATTGAGCTCCTTGATAGTGTTGTTGAGCAAGGCCAGGGTGTCATTCTGTTTTTGCGTAGCCTCTAACTGCTTTACCAAAACGAGGTTCAGAAGACTATTGGTGTTTGACTCTTCAATTTGGTCAGGCCTGATAGTTTTGCCTCTTCGAACTTTCCTAGGACCGGGAGTAGAACTGGCTCGCTTGGCCTGACTTCCCTCAGCTGCAGCCTAAACCAACAATTGTGAAAGCAGACCTCAGAAAAGACAAGCAGACCTCAATTTATCTTTGACAGAACTCCAAGCTTCAAATTTTTTAACAGAACTTCAACCAAAAAAAACTAACAATCAGATAAAAATAAGAAAATAACAGACCTCGGATTCGCCAGGTGGAATTCCACTGAAATCCAAGTTTAGCGAATCCTCCAGTATACCCATTGCTTGATCATCGTTTTCGGCCTCACCTAAGATTCGATTGACATCATCACCATCAATTATAGGGTATTCACTCTCAGCAACATTTTGATTAGACTCTAAGAGCCGCTGAGATGGGGCAAAATCAAGTTTTTTGCTAACAGTTGGGTTTCCTTGACTCAAAAGTACTTCATTAACGTTCTCATGCAAAGTTAACTCCGGGTCATCGGGAATTTCTAGAGTTGGTTCATAATCTGGATCATTCATATTTTCTTGGATTTTGAGACACATTTTCTTTTCAGCCATTTTTACATAACCCTCGTGGCCCATTCCTTTGACCAGAGATCGCCAGATATATGTTCCGTTTTCAGGGTTCACAACATCAAGTTTCACGTCCACGTAGCTGCCTTGCTAAAGCAGAGATACACTAATTGTTAAGACCTCTATAAAAAAGCGCTAAAAGAAGTTCACTTAACTGACAGGTCAATTTTAAGGAGCAACAAAAGGTCTCGGTTTCAAGGAAGGTTTATTTTCATTTAACAATGTAGTAATGACATGAAATCACTCAGTACAAAGATGAAATCTGTGCTGTTTAACGATGGATTGATGGCAAAACTGGTAGAAAAACTTACTTGAACTTCCAGGCGCTCAGCAAGACCTAGTTTGATACTGGTGTTCAAAGCGCGCATTGAGCCACAATGTTTATCACTGAACAACAGAAGCCACCATCGGTTTTTGAGACTTTCATTAGCAATTTTGTTAGCAGCCTCCACTTGATCTCTATCAGCTTGTGATAGACCTTTTTTTTCACGTGTTGGTCTTTCAGGAACTACCTAAGCATTTTAAAAATTCGAATACTACATACTGAGGGATGCTCTTTTGCTTAATTGTCAACAATTCTCCGATTTTATTCATTTGATGCTAAAGAACAAACATCTCGATATGATTAAAAAAGTAAATTTTCAAAGCCTTGAACTTACAATGTTTGGAGCAGTTGTGTTAGATTGACTGGTAACGTCTTCCAGAGGCAAAAAATTGGTTACTTCTTTCACATTCTGAAGCGTAAGTGCCCCTTTCGAGAAACTGATTACGTTTTGTCCTGACCTTTTGTTCACACGACCTGCTTTGGCTGACATTTCAACGCAAGTTTTTTAAACAGAATTGTCTGAAAACAGGTTTGAAGTGTGACAATAGAACTTCTTTTTCAAAGGAAACTTCATAACTTAAACGCTGTACATAGATCAAAAATTTCAAAAACAATTAAAGGTTTGAAAAACTCTAGGTAAGCAAAAGAACAACGATAACGAAAAAATTACCACGTGAGACAAATTTTAAGGCAAAGCAGCCAGCCAGTAGAATCTCATTCAAATCCTTAGGAAGAATAGCAAACAACAGTTTGAGTCCAAAAAAGTTTGATTTTAGCACAAAAATTTTTTCTAAGTGCAATTTATGTTGCTGTTGTTTCGCAGTTGAATAAACTCTTCGTTCATAATGATAGGCTAGAAGGTATAGTATCAGTATCAATAAGCATTAGAGATGGAAGCTAAAGCCTATAAGAACAAAGTTCAAGCCCAAGCTTCGTCAAAAAACCATTCAGTTGAAACAAGTCGAACATGAAAATCTTGGTAATTTATGTAAAACGAAAAACCAAACCCAAACGTAAAAAATTCAAAAAAAGGAGAGCGCCTAGATAGTAGCCACTGAGAGGTTGACTGCTGTGATTTAAAAAACCAAACTGACCAAAATTGATTGAGAGCAACCATTCAAATTAAAACAAAATTCAAAATGATATATTCCAAGAACATATAACGATTGAATTTATCATCAGCTAAACAAACAACCAAACAATCACGTAGCAATCAATGTTTGTTTTTATGCTTGTTGTAAATCAAGTTGTTAGCTATATTGACCATAAGATTGGTAAGTTTGTGATAGTTTTTGGGTTGTAGATGACATTTTTCATGTTCAGGTTCTTCAAGAAAATGGCATCTCGACACAAAGCGATTGGGATAATAATATGACTTGAAGTTTTCTCTTAGTTGTTTGTTGAAATCATTTATCTTAACAGAATTGCAATCTTTCCTCGAAAACAACGGTACAATTCGCAATTGGTACGTATTTTCAAAGGGCAAGTGCTCTATCAAATCTCTATAGTATTTGAATATAACTTCATGAGTGACGTGGTTGAAATCATTGCCGCCTAACATTATTACAATGTTTCTGAATTGAATAATTCGTGGGTAAAGCTGAATAAGATGAGCTGCTCTTCTTCCACCTTGCGATAACACCTCAATGGGCAGATTGCAAATGTTAGCATTCTCGTTTTTTGCACCAAAAGCCCTGACCACGTTACTGTCACCCACAAAAACTACTTTCTCTATCAGCTTCAAATTTTTCACGTCATGGCTGATGTAATACATGTAGTCCAACATTGTTTGCACTTCATCATGTTGATCATCGTCATAAAAAATGAAATCGAATCCATTCCGTTTCACAATGTATTGAGGAGTATTCATTACAGATATATATCTTAAAAAGTTTGAAAATGCATACCACCACTTTGCAGTGTATACTGGGATATCAACAGGAATTAAATCTTGTAATCAATGGGAAAAGGCAATAATAGGGAACATCGAAAATTTTACTTGGAATCAAGTGTCTGCTCTTAAGAACAGCCCCAAAGGAATATAGCCGACAGATTGCCGGAATAGCTGCGAGAGAATAGACTTGCGTGCGGCATAATAGAGAGAGAAACAGATACAGATCTAAATTTAAAAAAAATCGACGTCGCTCAAAAAACTAGGTAAAAAACATTCAGCGATAAATTAATAAAGCTTGTTAAAACTCATTCCGCAGAAGCCTCTTATTAGGGACTTTAAATGCACATATGAGTTCCTTTGACCTTAAACAAACTCAAATTAAACTTCAGTTTTAAAGTGCAAAAGTCATTTTATTGAGTGAGGTAAGTCACGTATGATCAAAATCTAATCACGCAAATAACCTAAAAACTGTTGCTAAAGCGAGTGAGAAATGACGTCACGCACGCAAATGCCGTCAGTGAGAGGAATGTTAGACCTATCAGACTTTTTGCATTACAACCTTATTAGTATTGGTAGTCTGGGATATCATTTTGGTTCATTTTGAACAAGTCCTTGATCCGATAAAATTTCTATTTTTTTTCAAAATAGAATAAGCGAAAAAGTCGGAATTTCCGATTGAAATACGAACTTTTTTTCTAGGAACAGTAGACGGATCATTCTTTTTGCATTACAACCTTAATAGTACTGGTAGTCTGGGATATCAATTTGGTTCACTTTGAACAAGTCCTTGAACCGATAAATTTTCTTGATTTTTCAAAATAGAATAAGCGAAAAAGTCGATATTTCCGATTGAAATACGAGCTTTTTTTTTCTAGGAACAGTAGACCAATCAGTCTTTTTGCATTACAACCCTAATAGTAATGGTAGTCTGGGATATCATTTTGGTTCATTTTGAACAAGTCCTTGATCCGATAAAATTTCTATATTTTTCAAAATAGAATAAGCGAAAAAGTCGGAATTTCCGATTGAAATACGAACTTTTTTCTAGGAACAGTAGACGGATCAGTCTTTTTGCATTACAACTTTAATAGTAATGGTAGTCTGGGATATCATTTTTGTTCATTTTGAACAAGTCCTTGATCCGATAAAATTTCTATATTTTTCAAAATAGAATAAGCGAAAAAGTCGGAATTTCCGATTGAAATACGAACTTTTTTCTACGAACAGTAGACGGATCAGTCTTTTTGCATTACAACCTTAATAGTACTGGTAGTCTGGGATATCAATTTGGTTCACTTTGAACAAGTCCTTGAACCGATAAAATTTCTTGATTTTTCAAAATAGAATAAGCGAAAAAGTCGATATTTCCGATTGAAATACGAGCTTTTTTTTCTAGGAACAGTAGACCAATCAGTCTTTTTGCATTACAACCCTAATAGTAATGGTAGTCTGGGATATCATTTTGGTTCATTTTGAACAAGTCCTTGATCCGATAAAATTTCTATATTTTTCAAAATAGAATAAGCGAAAAAGTCGGAATTTCCGATTGAAATACGAACTTTTTTCTAGGAACAGTAGACGGATCATTTTTTTTGCATTACAACCTTAATAGTACTCGTAGTCTGGGATATCAATTTGGTTCACTTTGAACAAGTCCTTGAACCGATAAAATTTCTTGATTTTTCAAAATAGAATAAGCGAAAAAGTCGATATTTTGGATTGAAATACGAACTTTTTTTCTAGGAACAGTAGACGGATCATTTTTTTTGCATTACAACCCTAATAGTAATGGTAGTCTGGGATATCATTTTGGTTCATTTTGAACAAGTCCTTGATCCGATAAAATTTCTATATTTTTCAAAATAGAATAAGCGAAAAAGTCGGAATTTCCGATTGAAATACGAACTTTTTTCTAGGAACAGTAGACGGATCATTTTTTTTGCATTACAACCTTAATAGTACTGGTAGTCTGGGATATCAATTTGGTTCACTTTGAACAAGTCCTTGAACCGATAAAATTTCTTGATTCTTCAAAATAGAATAAGCGAAAAAGTCGATATTTCCGATTGAAATACGAGCTTTTTTTTCTAGGAACAGTAGACCAATCAGTCTTTTTGCATTACAACCCTAATAGTACTCGTAGTCTGGGATATCAATTTGGTTCACTTTGAACAAGTCCTTGAACCGATAAAATTTCTTGATTTTTCAAAATAGAATAAGCGAAAAAGTCGATATTTTGGATTGAAATACGAACTTTTTTTCTAGGAACAGTAGACGGATCATTTTTTTTGCATTACAACCTTAATAGTACTCGTAGTCTGGGATATCAATTTGGTTCACTTTGAACAAGTCCTTGAACCGATAAAATTTCTTGATTTTTCAAAATAGAATAAGCGAAAAAGTCGATATTTCGGATTGAAATACGAACTTTTTTTCTAGGAACAGTAGACCAATCAGTCTTTTTGCATTACAATCTTAATAGTATTGGTAGTCTGGGATATCAATTTGGTTCATTTTGAACAAGTCCTTGATCCGATAAAATTTCTATATTTTTCAAAATAGAATAAGCGAAAAAGTCGGAATTTCCGATTGAAATACGAACTTTTTTTCTAGGAACAGTAGACGGATCATTCTTTTTGCATTACAACCTTAATAGTACTGGTAGTCTGGGATATCAATTTGGTTCACTTTGAACAAGTCCTTGATCCGATAAAAATTCTATATTTTTCAAAATAGAATAAGCGAAGAAGTCGGAATTTCCGATTGAAATACGAACTTTTTTCTAGGAACGTTAGGCGATCTGTTTCTAGGACTGTGAACAGGTTGTACAGACTGGGGAACTACTAAAATCTCCGAAAAAACAGACATATCTCATATCACCTACATCTCGAGAAATAGAAGACTTTTAGAGAAGACTTTTTTTTTTACTGACAAAGAGAAGTTTCCACTTTTCCGGCAAATTTACCGATTGGACCTATTCTAGGCTCAAATCAGACTGTAAACAGATTGTACAGACTGAGGAACTACTAAAAACTCTAAAAAACAGACATATCTTATATCACCTACATCTCGAGAAATAGAAGACTTTTAGAGAAGACTTTTTTTTACTGACAAAGAGAAGTTTAAAGTTTTCTGGAAAGTGACCATTTTGGTTGTATCCAGACTCAAATCAGACTGAATACAGGTGGTACAAACAGATAAATTACAAGGAACTAAGAAAAAGGAGACATATCTCATATCACCTACATATCGAGAAAAAAAAGACTTTCGAGAGAAGAGTCTTCTTTTTTACTAATCGCAACATTTTTGCAAATTTCCATGAATTCTGATACACATAGCTTTTCATAGAGCTGGTACAACTGAGTGAAAGGCAAAAAGTGCCAAAAAAACTAATATGTCTCATTTCAACATCACCTCGAGAAATAGAAGACTTTTAGAGAAGACTTTTTTTTACTGACAAAGAGAAGTTTCCACTTTTCGGCAAATTTTCCAATTGGACCTATTCTATGTTCAAATCAGACAGTAAACAGATTGTACAGACTGGGGAACTACTAAAAACTCCGAAAAACAGACATATCTCATATGACCTACATCTCGAGAAATAGAAGACTTTTAGAGAAGACTTTTTTTACTGACAAAGAGAAGTTTCCACTTTTCCGGCAAGTTTACTGATTGGACCTATTCTATGCTCAAATCAGACTGTAAAGAGATTGTACAGACTGGGGAACTACTAAAAACTCCGAAAAACAGACATATCTCATATCACCTACATCTCGAGAAATAGAAGACTTTTAGAGAAGACTTTTTTTTTACTGACAAAGAGAAGTTTCCACTTTTCCGGCAAATTTACCGATTGGACCTATTCTAGGCTCAAATCAGACTGTAAACAGATTGTACAGACTGGGGAACTACTAAAAACTCCAAAAAAACAGACATATCTCATATAACCTACATCTAAACAAAAAAAAGACATTCGAGAGAAGAGTCTTCTTTTTTTACTAATCGCAACATTTTTGCAAATTTCCAATTTTTCTAGAATTTTGATATACACAGCCTTTCATAGGGCTGGTACAACTGAGTAAAAGGCAAAAATTACCAAAAAAACTAATATATCTCATTTCAGCATCACCTCGAGAAATAGAAGACTTTTAGAGAAGACTTTTTTTTACTGACAAAGAGAAGTTTCCACTTTTCCGGCAAATTTTCCAATTGGACCTATTCTAGGCTCAAATCAGACTGTAAACAGATTGTACAGACTGGGGAACTACTAAAAACTCCGAAAAACAGACATATCTCATATGACCTACATCTCGAGAAATAGAAGACTTTTAGAGAAGACTTTTTTTACTGACAAAGAGAAGTTTCCACTTTTCCGGCAAGTTTACTGATTGGACCTATTCTATGCTCAAATCAGACTGTAAACAGATTGTACAGACTGGGGAACTACATGTCTGTAAAAACTCCGAAAAAACAGACATATCTCATATCACCTACATCTCGAGAAATAGAAGACTTTTAGAGAAGACTTTTTTTTTACTGACAAAGAGAAGTTTCCACTTTTCCGGCAAATTTACCGATTGGACCTATTCTAGGCTCAAATCAGACTGTAAACAGATTGTACAGACTGGGGAACTACTAAAAACTCCGAAAAAACAGACATATCTCATATCACCTACATCTCGAGAAATAGAAGACTTTTAGAGAAGACTTTTTTTTACTGACAAAGAGAAGTTTCCACTTTTCCGGCAAATTTTCCAATTGGACCTATTCTAGGCTCAAATCAGACTGTAAACAGATTGTACAGACTGGGGAACTACTAAAAACTCCGAAAAAACAGACATATCTCATATCACCTACATCTCGAGAAATAGAAGACTTTTAGAGAAGACTTTTTTTTACTGACAAAGAGAAGTTTCCACTTTTCCGGCAAATTTACCGATTGGAACTAAGCTAGGCTCAAATCAGAATGTAAACAGATTGTACAGACTGGGGAACTACTAAAAACTCCAAAAAAACAGACATATCTCATATAACCTACATCTAAACAAAAAAAAGACATTCGAGAGAAGAGTCTACTTTTTTTACTAATCGCAACATCTTTGCAAGTTTCCAATTTTTCTAGAATTTTGATATACATAGCCTTTCATAGAGCTGGTACAACTGAGTAAAAGGCAAAAATTACCAAAAAAACTAATATATCTCATTTCAGCATCACCTCGAGAAATAGAAGACTTTTAGAGAAGACTTTTTTTTTACTGACAAAGAGAAGTTTCCACTTTTCCGGCAAATTTACCGATTGGACCCATTCTATGCTCAAATCAGACTGTAAAGAGATTGTACAGACTGGGGAACTACTAAAAACTCCGAAAAACAGACATATCTCATATCACCTACATCTCGAGAAATAGAAGACTTTTAGAGAAGACTTTTTTTTTACTGACAAAGAGAAGTTTCCACTTTTCCGGCAAATTTACCGATTGGAACTAAGCTAGGCTCAAATCAGAATGTAAACAGATTGTACAGACTGGGGAACTACTAAAAACTCCAAAAAAACAGACATATCTCATATAACCTACATCTAAACAAAAAAAAAGACATTCGAGAGAAGAGTCTTCTTTTTTTACTAATCGCAACATCTTTGCAAGTTTCCAATTTTTCTAGAATTTTGATATACATAGCCTTTCATAGAGCTGGTACACCTGAGTAAAAGGCAAAAATTACCAAAAAAACTAATATATCTCATTTCAGCATCACCTCGAGAAATAGAAGACTTTTAGAGAAGACTTTTTTTTACTGACAAAGAGAAGTTTCCACTTTTCCGGCAAATTTACCGATTGGACCCATTCTATGCTCAAATCAGACTGTAAACAGATTGTACAGACTGGGGAACTACTAAAAACTCCGAAAAAAACAGACATATCTCATATCACCTACATCTCGAGAAATAGAAGACTTTTAGAGAAGACTTTTTTTTACTGACAAAGAGAAGTTTCCACTTTTCCGGCAAATTTACCGATTGGACCTATTCTAGGCTCAAATCAGACTTTAAACAGATTGTACAGACTGGGGAACTACTAAAAACTCCGAAAAACAGACATATCTCATATCACCTACATCTCGAGAAATAGAAGACTTTTAGAGAAGACTTTTTTTTACTGACAAAGAGAAGTTTAAAGTTTTCTGGAAAGTGACCATTTTGGTTATATCCAGACTCAAATCAGACTGAATACAGGTGGTACAAACAGATAAATTACAAGGAACTAAGAAAAAGGAGACATATCTCATATCACCTACATATCGAGAAAAAAAAGACTTTCGAGAGAAGAGTCTTCTTTTTTACTAATCGCAACATTTTTGCAAATTTCCATGAATTCTGATACACATAGCTTTTCATAGAGCTGGTACAACTGAGTGAAAGGCAAAAAGTGCCAAAAAAACTAATATATCTCATTTCAACATCACCTCGAGAAATAGAAGACTTTTAGAGAAGACTTTTTTTACTGACAAAGAGAAGTTTCCACTTTTCCGGCAAATTTTCCAATTGGACCTATTCTATGCTCAAATCAGACTGTAAACAGATTGTACAGACTGGGGAACTACTAAAAACTCCGAAAAAACAGACATATCTCATATCACCTACATCTCGAGAAATAGAAGACTTTTAGAGAAGACTTTTTTTACTGACAAGATAAGTCGTCATTTCCGATTGAAATACGAACTTTTTTCTAGGAAAGTTAGGCGGACATTTCTTTGGGCATTACAATCTTAATAGTACTGGTAATCTGGGATATCAATTTGGTTCACTTTGAACAAGTCCTTGATCCGATAAAAATTCTATATTTTTCAAAATAGAATAAGCGAAGAAGTCGGAATTTCCGATTGAAATACTAACTTTTTTTCTAGGAACAGTAGACGGATCATTCTTTTTGCATTACAATCTTAATAGTACTGGTAGTCTGGGATATCAATTTGGTTCACTTTGAACAAGTCCTTGATCCGATAAAATTTCTATATTTTTCAAAATAGAATAAGCGAAAAAGTCGGAATTTCCGATTGAAATACGAACTTTTTTTCTAGGAACAGTAGACAGATGATTCTTTTTGCATTACAACCTTATTAGTACTGGTAGTCTGGGATATTAATTTGGTTCACTTTGAACAAGTCCTTGACCGATAAAATTTCCATATTTTTGAAAAAAAGAATAAGCGAATAATAAGCGAAAAAGTCGGAATTTCCGATTGAAATACGAACTTTTTTTCTAGGAACAGTAGACGGATCATTCTTTTTGCATTACATCCTTAATAGTACTGGTAGTCCGGGA